>NW_028270143.1:62986029-63137407 GCF_037043375.1 Chiloscyllium plagiosum | reverse complement strand
GAAAAGGAGGAAACAGCAATGACAGCTGATTCTGAGCCTTAAGGCTAAGTGGGCTGCAACAACAAAGAGTAAATGAAAAGAGGAATTAGGGTCATCAGTGCTGTCCATCACTCCACCAAGAGAAGGTGTACAAAAGGCATTGCATGTACTTTCAGAAGGGTGAATGACAGTGTGGGAGATGTCTTTACATGACGGGAGAAGCCATTACATACATCTGCCACCTCCTACATGTAGATTGTCAGCATCTTGGTTTGAGAGGAGGCGCAATAAGGAGCCTTTAACTGTAGTATGCATCTGATACTCAAAGGTTCCTGGCATGAGCCAACCAGATTCCTGAACAGGATGGGGTTTCACTCCTTCAATTTTCAGCTCACTTGTGACCACTATCAACAATTCTAATTGGTATCTGCCCATTATCCAGTGAGGAGTCACAAATCATAGGATCTGTACAACTTCCAGGTTCCACGAATGTTTGCACCCTCCCTCCCCCCACCACCCATCCCTGTATGTTACCAAGATGCAAGGTTCATTTATCCTCCTAAGATTTTAATGCCTTTAATATATGACATCCAGAAATTAAATGTTGAAACTGGAAATTGCCTGCCTGCCAACAAAATCTGACGTTTTACAGCACATGGATATTGTAATGAGTTTTAAAGAATGCAATCGGGACCTGGCCAAAGCAGAGTCCACCAAGACCCTGAGCCTCTGAAGAAAAGGTTCCTTCCCATGTGTCTGTAACTTTCTTTCATGGTGTAGTGATTGGAACTAGGTGGACCTCATTGACTACAAGATCCTTGATTGGTTTGTTAACATGGCCAATCAGGAGGCACTGGCTGACCAATATAATCTGGGGGGGCCTACGGCTATACTAATCTGAAAACGCCCGATCTCATCTGCTCTCAGAAGCTAAGCAGGCTCAGGCCTGGTTAGTGCTTGGATGGGAGACCGCCTGGGAATACCAGGTGCAGTAGGCTTGCCTACGGCCATACTTGTCTGAAAATGTCTGATCTCGGAAGCTAAGCAGACTCAGGCCTGGTTAGTACTTGGATGGGAGACCGCCTGGGAATACCAGATGCAGTAGGCTATCCCCCTCCAACTCTATTTTGGTTTAGTCCCTACCCTCCCCTTCACTGTTTTGATCACACAGCATTGCCCTTCGATGTGAAGGGCACTGCTTGTCACTGGCCACTCGGGTGTTTTCCTACCTTCCTGGTGGTGGAAATTGAATAAAGATTCGTGCACTTTGTGTCTTTCACTGTGTTTCACATGTATACACACACACACATACCATGTGTGCTGGGGAAAAAATAAGCACTACCGCAGTTAGGCGGTAGTGTGGGGGTTAAAAGAAAAGAAATAAAGAGAAAAAATATATAATCTCGGGGGGGGGGGGTTAGCACTACCGCAGTTAGGCGATAGTGTGGGGGTAAAAGAAAGAAGAAAAAAGAAAATTTTAAAAAAAGAGCAGGAGTGTTAGACATCCTGAAGAAAAAAAGCAGGAGTGACAGATATCCTGTTCACACTGAGGGCTGGCTCTGAGGGAACTGGGTCAGTGTCAAGAACTCAAAACAAAATCGGGGGGCGAGCGAATGAATAAAGATTTTACACCTGTTGTCTTTCAGTGTGTCTCACACCTGTACACACACAACATGGGTGAGGCAAAAAAATAATATGGAGGGGGGTTTAGAATCTCCTCAATCCAGGGGACTGACTCTGAGCTGGCTAGCCACAGCCAGTGTACTGTGCACAGGTAAATAAAGAGTGATTTGGTACCAGGATACTAGCCTCTGTGCAGTTATTTCATTGGTTATGGGAGAAAACATGTCTGAAAAACATTCGCTCTCAACAATTATCTTGTGATTGGTGTAAGCATTTCTGGCATACCTTTATTTGGGAAGTTTGACTCTTTCAATCCTGCTGTCGAAGACTGGGCCCAGTATGTGGAAAGAATACAATATTTTTTCCAACTGCTTGCAGACATGCAGCATTTTCAGTTATATGGGACTTAACTTTCCCGGAGGCACCAGACACTAAAACCTTCCAAGAGTTGACAGAGCTGGTTAAGGAATATTATCATCCCTAACCTCCTTTCTTCTGAGATGCTATCAGTTTCATTTGGTTGTTAGATAACTAGGGGAATCCATGTCAGGATTTTTGATGAGGTTAAGACGACTGGCAGAGGCATGTGATTTGGGTTAACTCTGAATGAGATGCTGAGAGATCATTTGGTGTATGGGATCAATGATGTGTCCATGCAGAAATGCCTACTAGCTGAAGCCCGATTGGACTTCAAATGGGCACTGCAGCTGGCTTTGTCATTAGAAAATGCAGCATGTGGAGCATGGGAACTATAGGGCACCCCAATGGAAGTGGACATCCTCACCTGTCCAACTGAGCTTGGAGAACACCACTTGAGTGTGGGCAATCACAGAGTCTCACGCAGGGTATATCCTGATCAGAGGGATTCTAGGCCAGCCCACAGCAGAACCCCACAACAAAGTTGAACTTCAGCCAAGTGGCGAAAATGTTCTTCAGGATCTGGGCCGGCAAGCCATTGTGGCTACTGCTGGTTGAGGGATTCAAGACAGAAAAGCAGTCTTACAAGGCCAGACATGAGTAAGAAAACTAGTAGCTGGTGGTCAGGAGGACGCACACCCTAGGAGGTCCCTCTACATGTGGGTTGGAACAATTAAATTGCTTAGCGACATCCAAATCAGAACCAATTTGAAATTAATGTTTGGTTAAATGGTCACCCAGTTCCCATGGAGCTCGATACTGGTGAAGCTGTATCAGTGATTGCAGAACCCGTCTTCAACAAGATTCGCTTCGGACTCTAAGTTTGTACAAGACCTCAGACAGACAGAGAACATACACTGGGGAATCATTGCAGATTAAGGGTACAACTTTGATTCCAGCCTCCTATGAGAAACAGTTGGTACAGTTAACACTGATTTAGGCTCAAATTTAGAAAGATTCACCTAGATTGGCACAACATTTTTCAATTAAAAGAAAGCTGCTTTAGTAAAATCCTAGTGAAATACCCAGGGGTTTTCCAGGAAGGGCTTGGGACTATCAGACGTGCCAAAGTCACTTTATATGTTGACCAGGAAGCAATTCCATGATTTTGTAAGGCCTGCCCTATAGGCAAAATTAGAGGTGGAAATCAAGAGGCTGGAGAGTGAAGGAATCTCAAACTAGTGCAATTTGCAGAATGGGCAGTACCGGTTGGAATGATTGTGAAGCCATTTTGGGGATTTTAAGTAAATGGTAAACTGCTTTTCGCAGCTGGACAAATAATCAATCCCTCACATAGAGACTTCTACCAAAAGTTGGGGCGTGGAGGTCTGTCCTTTATGAAGGTGGACATGAGCCACACTTACCTGCAATTGCAGGTAGATAAGGACCTCCAGACGTACACCAGAATTAACACCTATAAGGATTTATACAAATATACAAGGCTGCCATTTGGTTATCATCAGCGGACCATGGAGAATATTTTACAAGGGCTCGCCTAGGTTGCCATTTACCTGGATGATGTGCTAATAACCAGGAAGACCAATAAAGAGCACTTGGAGAACTTGGACATAGTGCTTAAACGTCTCTCCTAGGCAGGTGTATGCCTTAAGAGGGAAAGATGTGTGTTTCAGGCACTCCAAGTGACTTACTTAGGTTACAGAGTCAACAAAATCAGGTTACACCCGTTCGAAAGATAAAGAGAGCAATCAAAGGAGTCCCGGCTCCCACCTCTGTACTGGACTTAGGTCTTTCCTTGGATTAGTGAATTATTATGGAAAATTCGTGCATTACCTGGCCTTCATCTTGGCACCCTTACATCTGCTATTGAAAAAGGGTCAGCCTTGGAAATGGTTGTATAGTCAAGAAGAAAAGCAGCAATTGTCATCTAAGGTGTTGGCCAATATGATCTGAAGCCAGAGGAGGTGCTGACATGTGATGTCTGCCCACATGGTATGGGGGTAATGTTGGCTCAACGGTGGCCCAATGGAGGGGAACGCTCAATAACATATCTATCCCGAAGTATGGCTGATGTTGACCACAACTATGCCTAGATACAGAAGGAATGTTTGACGGTCATCTTTGGTGTGAGGATGTTCCACCAGTATCTTCAGAGATGGGAATTTGTCATAGTTACATATCACTAATGACTGCTAAGGTTACTAAAGGAAGACAAGGCAGTGCCGCCCATAACTTCAGAGGAATTCAGCGTTGTTCTCAGCACGTAGAAGTACAAATTAGAACAATGTCCAGGAAGCTGATCCTCCACTGATGCTGCCTCCTTTGGAAGCACTCTCAATGGTTTTAAATTTCTTCGATACCCTTTTAGTCACTGCTGACAGTATCTGACTGTGGGCACAAAAAGAATTGGTGGTATTGAGGGAAGCAGAATGGCCATTGTAACCAGGATTGAAACCTTTCTGGACCCAGCGAGACTAGATCACCATAGAGTATGGCATGTTACTATGGAGAGCAAGAATGATTGTCCTAAGTAATCAGGATCATCCAGGGGTTTCCAAGATGAAGATGCTAGCAACAAACTAGATCTGGGGACCAGGGTTGGATGCCGATATATCTGTGTTGGTAGGGCTGTGCCCAGAATGCTAGCAAGGACAAAAAGTATCACTGGTGGCACCCCCACATTCGTGGGTATGGCCAGATAAACCCTGGACTCAGTTGCATGTTGACTATGCCAGTCCTTTCCTGGGCTGAATGTTCCTGGTCATTTTGGATGCCCATTCAAAATGGTCAGACATGCATAAAGTTTGGTCAGCAAACTCAAGGATGATGAGGGAGAAGCTGCAAGCGTTGTTTGACATACACAGATTCCCCAGAAGTATTGGTCATGGACAATGGGACATCATTTTCCAGCAGGGAATTTGAATATTTCATAAAGTTGAATGGTACATAGCACATAAGGACAGCTCCATAGCATTCAATGTCCAATGGTCTAATAGAAAGAGCGGTCCAAACATTGAAGGTGGGCTTAAAGAAACAGCTTATAGCATCACTCAATACTAAACTGTCCTAGTTCCTGTTCCATTATAGGACCACCCCACACACAACAACAGAGATAGTTCCAGCAGAGTTGCTGATGGGGCGAAGACTTCTCACCAGCTTAAACCTGATATTCCCAGACCTGGGGGAGAGGGTGAAACAGCAGCAGGAACACTAAATCCAACTACATGCCTCCACTAAACAAAAGAGACATAACTCAGAAATTGAAGTTTAGTGCCAGACCCATGGAGATTGTCCTGTATGGGTTTGAGACGAGTTTGACATGAGCTCAGGTCCGGTGACTTACAAAGTTCAGGTAGGTGAGGCAGTCCTGAACAAACATGTCAGTCACCTGAAAGCTGTTACCTCACAAACGGTACAGAAGGAAATCATACCTGGCCCCTCAGAACAGCTGAAAGGCCTATCAGAAACTGTAGTACTCCTCCTCCTCCATCTATTGTTGAGGAAACCTCAGAGTCTGAAATAGATGCAGCCTCGATATCATTACTGTCAGAAGTAGAGGAGGATACTCTCCTGAGATGCTCCAGATGTAAGAGGCGGGCTTTGGTCCAGTACATACCGCCTGTGCCTGAGTCAGAATCGGAGTAACCAGACTTGGGTGAAAACATCACAGAAAAAGCTACATGAGAAAGACCAGGCCTGCATCCTCGGACGTAGGGGGCGAAGGATGTGGTGATTGGAACCAGGTGGACCAATTATGAGATCCTTGATTGAGGTTGTTAACCTGAGTTAATCAGGGAGCCCTAACTGACCAATATTAACAGGGGATTTAGAATTTCCTCAGTCCAGGGGACTGAATCTGAGCTGGCTGGCCACAGCCAGAGTACTGTGCACAGGTAAATAAAGGGTGACTTGGTTTCAGGATTATTGGCCTCTGTACAGTTCTTTCACATGTAAATAAGCTCCAATGTTATTTCATTACTGGGGAACAATCAATGGCATTTAGCTTTGACAGGCAAAAGTGAGGACTGCAGATGCTGCAAATCAGAGTCTAGATTAGAATGGTACTGGAAAAGCACAGCGGGTCAGACAGCATCCAAGGAGCAGGAAAAGCGATGTTTCGAGCAAAAGCCCTTTGATAATTAAGTTGACTACAGAATTCATGACATATTGTTGACTTTCTCTCACTCTCTCTCTCTCACACAGAACACACGCACACACACACACTCATTCACCTTTCACCTCTGTTAGCAGCTGCTGTGGTGTGCTTTTGTCAGTATTCTGTTCCATTGTATTCTCTTCTCACACAGCGTTCCATCATCTTAGCTTTGGCCTTGAAGGCAATGTTTTCCCACCCAGAAACTACTCCATCACCTTCCAAGGGTACAGATCTTCAGCAATAAAATGCACATGACCTGCCCAATGCAATCTTGTCATAACACATTTCATTACTGCATGCAGTAACCTCATTATTTCACTTTTGATCACTCAGTTCTTTCAGCTAGTGCCTGATATGATCCTTTCATACATTTTACAGACATATTCTGTACCTGTGTACCATCAGACTATAGCTTCAGCAGCTTACAATAAATGAAGTGGACATTAGTTTCAAAACTCTATATTTTAATTTGGTGAAATGTCATTTATTTTTAATCAACAAACAAAAATACTGCTGTCACAAAATTATGCTGCTTACGTTCTTTCTAGCATTTTCTTGGCAAACAAACAACTTCCCAGTTATGTAATATCATAGAACACTTGCATCTTCTCACCATGAAAGTCAATTCCCTTTGACCTTCATGCCTTTGCACTTTCAGTCATGGGCATAATGATCACCTTTGGAAAGGAAACATTGAATTTCCACACAATGTTCACAATATATCTACACTGGGGAGATTAGATTAGATTACATTAGATTACATTACAGTGTGGAAACAGGCCCTTCGGCCCAACAAGTCCACACCACCCCGCCGAAGCGAAACCCACCCATACCCCTACATTGACCCCTTACCTAACACTACGGGCAATTTAGCATGGCCAATTCACCTGACCTGCACATCTTTGGACAGTGGGAGGAAACCGGAGCACCCGGAGGAAACCCACGCAGACACGGGGAGAACGTGCAAACTCCACACAGACAGTTGCCCGAGGTGGGAATTGAACCCGGGTCCCTGACGCTGTGAGGCAGCAGTGCTAACCACTGAGCCAAAAAAGCAGACTGGGCAACTGCTTTGTGGAATGTCTACCTTCTGATATTAAAATGTCCCTGAGCTTCCAGTTGCCCACCACTTCAACACACCACCAGGTTCCACAGCCAACATCTCTGTTCTGGGCTTGCTGCAGTGCTACAACAAAACTCAGTTCAATTTGTAGGAACAGCAAGTAATTTTCCACTTGGGGAACCTGCAGCCTTCTGGATTCAATATTGTGTTCAATAATGTTCAGGCCTGTGCAACTTCTTCCTTGTCCTTCCCCCATCCCTCTTATACCTTATCATCACAAGGACTGCTTTCACCACAGCCAATCCATTTTCACAAACTAATGGTTCCCATTAATCACTTTTCTCTCTCCTCCGCTAACCATCATCCATTCCTTTGACTACACAACTGCTGTTCTCTTTTTGGAGAGGGTGGTGCTGGAAAAGCACAGCAGGTCAGGCAGCATCCGAGGAGCAGGGGAATTGATGTTTTGGGTATAAGCCTTTCATCAGGAATTGTCAAAATATTGAATCTCCTGCTCCTCAGATGCCACCTGACCTGCTGTGCTTTTCCAGCACCCCACTGTCAACTCTCGTTCTCCAGCATCAGCACTTTCTCCTTGCTGTTTGCTTTCTGGCCACCATCTCCACTTATTGTTTACCACTCCTCCATTGCCCCCATTCACCCCAAATCACTCCCAACATCTTCAGCATATGTGCCAATCTTTTACAAATTATAACTGGTTCTCAAGACGGGTTGCTAGACCCAAATCGATAAGTCTGCTTCTCTCCACAGGTGCAGTCAGACCTGCTGGATTTCTCCAGCTATTCCTGTTTTGTTTGTGAGCAAACTTCAACATTTCTCCATCACTTGGCTCCAATTTATTGAGAGATTAGCAAAGATGAATGATTGATGATTGCAAGACCATAAAGCACATTTCTAATGAGGGACAAATCCAAAAGCATTATTCACCTATTGCAAAAATGTCAGCTAGCTGGTAGAATTCTGATTCTGCAGTATTACAAATGTAAGAGGACCTCGTCATTAGTCACGTAGATGGAAATACAGCAATTAGTTTTTGTTACGTGTCAACACAAAACAGCAATAACCAATTGACCACCCATTTTATGCTGCATCTGATTTGCTTTTCCCGATTTTTAATGTATTTGTTGTTTGTTTGAGAATAAGAATGAGTGGTTAAAGTCAACTAAGTGCAAATTGGTGAATGTTAATCTGATGATGTACATTGGCATGTGTGACTTGGGTGGGAGTAAATATGGCATGGGTAAGACACAGAAGTAAGGTGGCTGGGTATATGTCAGACAGTTGTAAAATGAGACAGGTGAACCTTGGTTGGATATAAATCAGCTGGGTATTTAATTGGCGTAGGGGGATGCAGTGTAAAACAAGCTGCTGAATCAGGTGAATGGTGGGTATATGGTGGGTGATCGATTTGCTTATTGTCTATTTTGTCCTACTACCTAAACCATCTGGAGACATTTCTGAGCCAACATTTAGCAAAAAATATAGATTAGGTGCACATCGGGAGACAAGCAACAGCCAAATTGACTTGACACACGCATTGTATATCATGAATAATTTTTCGGCAATTAAGCATTATCCTTTGAAGCCATACTTTTATCATTTATCGGAATTATATCACTCTCCCATTATTGCAAAATCAGATTTCCCTTGAACGACCAGAAACTCTGCAATTGGTATTGTATTGCCATTCGGTCATAAACATCCAACTTCACAAAGGTTTAGGGATTTTTAAAGAAGCAAGTTAGAGCATTAACCTCTTAATATTTAGTACCATTGGAATCCATCAAATATAAGAGTGAACTTGATTTGTTCATTAGTCAGTCACTCCGCATCTTTTAACAATCAGAGAGTGTGACTCTCATGCCTGTATGCAAGCTCCAAATGTCAAGGTGAGAAAACAATATTGTTAGCCCAGATTGTTTCATGATGCATTGAATCATAGATTCTTCTCACAGTTTTGTTGTTAAACATAGTTACCTGCTTAATAAGCAAAATGAAAAGCAGACACTGGAGCTAATTGTTAAGGTCAAAATTAAAGCTAGATAACTGCAATTTGCTGACAGGCAGTACTGCTCCTCAAGCTTGCATTGAGCTTCAGTGGAACAGTGCAAAAGACCAAAGACAAAAAGGTGAGTGTGCCAGTGGGATGAAAGATTCGAGCCAAGAGCCAAGAGTTGGGGGTTATGGGTTGCACTTATGTTAATCTTTGTTATAAAGGAAATTGGAGCAAGTTAAATGCTGTCTCATGAGGAGTGTTTGAGGGACTGTCCCTTCTGAAGTTAAAAACATTTTTTGCCCAGGCAGGATTTGTCCATACTTTTATCTTTGATTGATTGCTTAATTGTCTTAAGTGAAGGCAGAGTCAGAAAATTATCCACAAAACTTCCTGCCTAGAACTTACAAGGGTAGAGGTGTGTCGGTGGGAGGTATTTTTCCCCAAAAGCAACATGCCTGAACTTTTCAGGCCTTCAACCACCTTTCCAGCGTCATGCAGTCGTGAAGGTTCCTCCCAATGTTTCAGCTCCCAGTTTTGATGAAGGTCATCATCAATTTAACACATTAGGCTGGATTTTATGATTCCATGCTGGCAGTTGTAGAGGTGGTTAGTGTAATGTTATTTGATAATAATCCTGAGAGCCCAGTCTATTGCTCTGTGGACATGGTTTCAAATCCTGCCATAGCTTATGGAATTTAAATTCAATTTATGAAATCTGTAATTAAAAGCTAGTTTCGTGAGGACCACAGAACAATAACTGATTGTAAGAAAAAAAAGCAATCTGATTCACTTGTATAGGAATCATAGGATCCCTAAAGTTTGAAGGCAAGCTATTAGCCCATCAAGTCCACAGTGATCCACCGACGAGCATCCCACCCAGACTCACCCCCCACCCTATCTGTGAACCCTGTATTTCCCATGGCCAATCCACCTAGCCTATACATCTTTGGACTATGTGAGGAAACTGGAGCATCTGGAGGAAACCCATGCAGATGCAGGAGGAATGTGCAAACTCCACACAGACAGTCACCCAAGGCTGGAATCGAAAATCGAGTGGCACGTTGGCTGCCTCACTTCGCCAGGAATCTGGGTTTGATTCCAATCTCGGGCCACTGTCAGTGCAGAGTTTGCACATTCTTTTTGTGTCCGTGTCAGTATTCTCTAGGCACTCCAGTTCCATCCCACAGTACAAAAATGTGTAAACTCAGTGGATTAGCCATGCAAAATACAGGGTTATAGAGATGGGATGGGTGTGGGTGGGATGCTCTTCAGTGGATCACTGTGGACACGATGGGCTGAATAGTCTGATTCCACATTGTAGAAATTCTAAGAAACCTAGGTCCCTGGCTAACATCCTGAAGTGCCCTCTAAAATAGCCTAGCAAGCTACTCATTTCAACAACAGTTAAGCATGGGCAATAAATCCTGGTTTTGCTTGTGATGTCCATGTCCCACAAAAGACTTTAAAAAGTAGCTTGTTTTGGGAATAATCATTGAATGGTTTGATTCTATATTGCAATGTACATATATCTTCTATGCATGAGCATCGGGCTTTATTTTCATACAGTCGGAGTTACAGAAAGCCAGATACAAAGCTTATACATAGGGATTCTTCTGCTAGCAGATGCATGTATGAAAATTGAAAGGCAGCTGCTCCATCACACCAGCCTCAGAACATGTTGGCTGAAGCATGGTGATTAGGCACCTCATTCCTCTTTATCTCCCAAAGGTACTGAAAATGGTTGTCATCTGTGACCTCAATCTCCCCTTCACATTTGCCCAAGTCTCCAGTGAAATGGACTTATCAGGATTGATTTTCATTTTCTCCAACAGTGGAAATGGGATAGTTGTAAACTACTGAGTCATTCTGCAACCTGCACAATTTTCTTTTCAAGTACAAAGGCAGCTCAAACATTATGACAGGATTTCCTTCAGCACGCAAAGATTAGATTAGTCCTGCAGTCACAGTGCTTTGGGGAATATGCACACATATACTTAAAAGCTACAATGTGGATACCACCTTTTGGACTCATCAGCATTTACCCTCTATGAAAATAAATAGTCCTGAACAACTTTACCCAATCTGTTCCATTATTTTGTCAATACCATTTCTTCATCTATAGGAGCTCAAAGGGCAACATTCCTCAGAATTTATGCAGCATCTCCTTCTGTTCAGCAATTATCAAACAGGATGACTCCATCACTTGCCTGCCTAAACCTAAGGTTTCCTTTCCGAGCATTCTGGCCTGTCACTTACAGATATTCTCCTCCTTGAGAAAAGAAGCATCTTTCAATCCTCGGTAAAGGCTCACTGATTTTTTTTTATTACCACATTGCGATTTCTTGCTTTAATTCATCTTGTCCCTTAAATTTCACTTCTCTACAATACACTATTTCCAGGAATATTGCACAAAAAATCAATTCCTGCATCTGTGAATACTTTAGCAAATGATGTCATGCAGAAAATGCGAATGCTGTTAATATAATTTTGACAAAAGCATCACCAGTTCTTAATCAATAAATAATTTATATTTTGAACTGCCAACCACTGCTAGCTTACGATTGGGTAGTTTGCTGCCTCCAAGTAAGTTGTAACGAGAAGAGGCTCTTGAATTAACAAGATGTATTTCATTGCATGATGGCAATAAATTATAAATTACATAAGATATTGTTATAATTCTGTATGGAAATTTCAGGTATTGTTCCTCAATTTACAAGATCCTAAATTGTTTTGCCTTATTCTTACACACATCAACTTCCACACAACTGAATGTGGTCAAAATCCTTTTGAACTACTACCTTACACATCAACAAAAACTCATTTACACCAGTGGATGATAACCATCTCCTTCATCACATCTTGTGATGCACTTTGCACATGGTGCTGCCATAATCATTTGATTATCTCAGTGATATAAAAAAATTTCCAGGGAATCCTTTTCCTTACAGTGCCATCTATTCAGACACATAAGATAACCCAGTGTCTGGAAATAGAGAAAATTGTGGGGACGGGTTGAGAAAACGAGGGGCTAAATTATTGGAATGGAAATCAAGAAAGTATTTCAAGTCATGTGCTCTGACCTGCCAAATTTCAGGAATATTTCAGGGGTCAAATAGACCCCATCACATATGGGAGCCAGAAGGAAAGTGAACGTAAAACAGCACTCAATTCAGTCATTATCAAATGTCAGAGTAAGCTTGATTGTACCTAACTCCAAAATAATTAGATTTTTTATGCTTGTATTGGCTCCTCCCTATTGGTGGAACATCTTGTCTACTTTTCAGTGTTCATAGAATCCTTACGGTGTAGATGAAGGCCTTTTGGCCTATCAAGTCTGCACTGACACTCCAAACAGCATCCCACGAAGACCCAACCCCGTAACCCCACATTTAACATGACTTATCCATCTAGCCTGCAAATCCCTGGATACTATAGGCCAATTTAGCATGGTCAATCTCTGTAACCTGCACATCTTTGGACTATGAGAGAAAACTGGAGCATCCAGAGAAAACCCACACAAACACAGAGAGAATGTGCAAACTCCACACAGTCATTCATCCAAGGTTGGAATCAAGCATAGGTCCCTGGGCACTGTGAGGCAGCAGTGTTAACCACTGCATTACCGTGTCATACATCATTTCTGTCTGCACCTTCAAGCCCTTAATTTTTTTGTAATAACAACTGTCCCACCAATGATTGATGGGGTTACCTTATTTGTGTTATAAGCTAATATGTGTATCCACAGATTGAGATACCAAACCTGGAGTACATCAGTTTGTAGGTTTTTGTACATACGCTGTCCTGGAAGTGTTTTGCTTCTTTTCAAGGTCTTCAACTTCCTAGCACAATAAATCTCAATAATTTTATTTACATCAGTACAGGGTAGGTTCTCAAATCAAGTTCTATTGAGCAATGTCTAAGATCTGTCTCTTCATATACTCTTTCTAGACGACTGATATTCTCTCGTGCTGATGTCAGAATCATATATCACAAAGAGCAAGAGCACTACATTCAATCTGATGCTTTGGTCTTTGAAAAGACAATATAGGATTACAATCTGTCAGGTCAACTTGTGCCATACACAACCACATGTATTTAGAGTCAATAATTGTACTCTGAGATTTCCAGAAAGGTGATGAGATGCATCATCATGATTTATATGAATCTCAGACACTACATTCTCCCATGTTTCTCTATTTCTCTCTATTTGGTCAACGTTATTCCAGTAGCTTACTCATTTACTTAGTCTTTGTAATTATTAACATTGTCACCATCATCACCATCTCCCCACCCCTCAAAGTGTAAATCTTGTAGGTTGAGAGAATCTGGAACTCTAACTCCACATCATGACCTGTTTCATCAGAGTTCAACACAAGAATGATGGTATTATACTGCCTAGAATCAGTATACTACTCTATACATTTCTGATGTAGTATAAAATGGTTGTTCCACTTCCTGTGGAACATATATAAAAATAATCCATCACACTCGTTAGTTCGAGTAAGGTCAATGCCCACCTTTACCTTTGAATGCCCCTCCAAATGCCCTGACAATATAAGTTTGGTCAGAATATCTGACAACCATTGCTTTGTAATTCCTGTTCCTTAACCAGACTTCCTGTCCTGGCTTTAGTAGAGTTTTCACCCAGTGTCTAGAGTTGTACCAATTCTGCTGTTTTAGTTGTGGCTTACACCAGTTTTTTTTTCAACCTTCTCATGGTTTTGATAGTTATACTTAGTTTGAGGTTGTGCTCCTTTCAATGCTCTGATTACTGAATCTACTGTTGTTGAATGAAATCTTACCATTTTAATTCTGCTTGCATAATACTCAACATATATATATAGGAGAAATACATATTTCTTCTGAGTCAACAAATCCGGTGTTATCCTTTCCTTTTGCCTTTCTGGGAATACTAAATCATTGGCTCTGTCCTCACTCGGTTGTGTATAACACATGTTTGACATGACAGAATATAATCCTGTTTTGTCTTTTCAAATGCCTGTCATCAAACTGACTGTTGTGTCCTTGTTTTTTTTCTTCTTTTTTAATATTAATTTGTGGGATGTGGGCATCGCTGGCCGGCCATCATTTATGGCCAGTTCCTAGTTGCCCTTGAGAAGGTGGTGGTGAGGTTCCTTCTTGATTCACTGCAGTCCGTGCTGTGGGCTGACCACAATGCCATTAGGGAGGGAATTTCTGAATTGTTTACGAATTGGGATCTTCTCTGCATGAGAGATGTTCTGTACTTTGTGATAGCAAGATGTCCATACTGGAATTTCTGTGGGATTTCTCTTTGCATGAAATTTGTGGTAACCATTCTCTGGCCAGGCATCAATAAATCTCCTACTATTGCCAAGTGTTGAATCTAGTTACATACAGCATCTCTGTTACATGTAATCCGCTAGACTATATTTTGACGACCCTTACAGGCAAGGTTGTCGGACCTTTTATGCAGATCCTGTCAGATTTCAGAACTGTATGAATTTGTTTTTAGTTTTCCCTCAGTTGCTGGTGGCATGATTGTGATTATCACTGAATTGAACTGTAATTCTTGAAGAGTAAATCACCCCTTTCTTGCACAATCCTCTGCTGCTCCTTAGAGTGTATCTGCTTATACTTGCATTTTGTCTGGAACACAGACTGTTCCACAATTATATCTCACCAGCTTAAGCCTGACTTTTTGCATGCATAGAGGCAGTATTAAAATCTTTTCCAATCCCAGTGATGCTACCAAATAGCTTGTGATTCATCTTGACTTGAAATTTAAATGCCATGAGGTATTCTGCGAACCTTTCACATCTCCATGAAACTGCTAATGTTCCCTCCCTTACGAGTACGCACCTCTGGCCAGTCTTCATTAAAGCTCTCAAAGAAAAATTGACTTTTTTTATGTACTATCAATTTGCACTTGAATAAGGAGAGCTCCTAGTCCTGTGAAAGATTTACGTGTGTCTTATGCTATGAATAAGCCTGGATTGTATTGTGTCAAAATATCAGTAGAAATTAGATTCTCTTTAATCCTTCCATAAGCTGAAATCTGTTCTACCCCCCTATTGCATTACAAGCCTTTTTTTGAAGAGGTCTTATGGGCTTAGTAAGACTGGCTTGGTTCAGGACAAACTTTCATCATGCTTTAGAAAAACTAGACATTATTTACTCACTTTGATGCCAGAAATTCACTGATAGCTCTTTTCTTACTAGATTCCATCATGATGCATTGTTCTGGCATGACGTGTCCTGGGAATGCAATTATCATTCTGGAGAATTGACATTTCTCATTTAATCCGAGACCGAGCTTCTGTTTTGCTTTCAAAGCATCTATAACCCACTGATCACAGTCCTTCTTCATTTTGCCATGCATTAGGGTGTTATCCATATGATGAATGGTTCCCTATTTTCCTTTGACATGCCCTTTAGAAAATCTCTCATGCAGTGGAGATACCAACTGATAGACAGTTGAATAGTGTAATAAAAGTATTCAGCAATCTTGACTCTTGGTCTAAGGAAATCTGCCGAAACATACTTTGTACAGCCAGTTTTGTGAAAAAACTTGTTTGTTGCCAGTTTTACCACCAAATAATGATTGACAGTTGAACTCGGATGGATTTCCTGACTTATTTCTTTGTTTGACTGAGTGTAATCCACACGCAATCTTAATTCTCCATTTGTCTTGGAAACAGTTGCTAACCCTGAGTACCATTGTGTCAGTTATGTCACTTCCAAGCAAGCTTTCCAACTGAGATTTTACTTTTCCCATCAGAGGATATGGAATTTCCCGGATAGTGCACAAGCAAATGGGTTTAGCACCTTCTTGCAGATAACAAAATCAATAATTGCAACTTCAAATCCTCCTTGGATTGAAGAAAGTCTGATAACATCTCAGCCTGGATACAAATTATTATACTCTATCTATTTAATCTAACCTTCAAGTCTCTGTACCTGAATATCCTGCTAGATGATATGAATACACTGAAATGGCTTCTATTGATTTTACAAAAAGGTCATGGATTAAATCTTATCTGCTCTATCACTGAATTTCTTTGGAGCTAAAATACATATCAATGCCTTAATCACTTTCTTCCATACTTTCTACTATGAAAGCATTTGACCTTCAGCATATAAAAACATGCTGATTTGATGACATTGCTCCTTCATGTGTAAGCCTGAATGTGTTGTTTCTAGAGTTTCCACTTCTCACCTTGTTGTTCTTTGGTAACAGATGTTGATATGATGGCAAGGCCTCTACCAGAACCACCATTCATATTGTCTACTGCACATGACCTTCCTGGGTGAATATTTGGTTTTCCCACCCTTTGGAGTTTTCCCACTCTATAGCCCTGCAATTTAAATCTTCTATGGTTCTTTTTCTTAACTAAGGTGTCATCTTCTTTGCCAGCCTTTTTATCTCAATGTTATCTGAGCTTTTGGCCAGCTTCCTATTGTTACTCAGTTGCATTTTGAAGCTTTCAGAAATCATGCCTTGCCTATGAGTCCTCCAATTTCAGCTATGTCTTTTGGAATCTGTTTTAACTTCAGATCCTGACTGTGGAGGATTTCTCTAAGCTGCCACTATGCTTTGCCTTGAAATTTAAGCCAATACTTTTACCTGCACATTGACATATATCATCCATCTGCGAGTATCTGCACATATACTGTTCCTAAGGCTTCATGTTCCTGATCACTATGTAAAGCTGTCAACTTGTTATGTTCTATAACAGTACTTTATTTACATGTGGATAGAGTAGATTCTCAAATACAGCTTTTTTTTTGCCATGTTTAAGACTCTGTACATTGTCATTTTGGACTGGTGTCCTGTCAGATTTATGTGATCAGTTATATCATCATGATTCACAAGAATCACATTATAATAATACAGTACCATTCTGTGAGTGACTTCTTTCCAAATCGGCACAGTTCCACGCATAATCATATTTTGTTTTTACTAGCTTTGTCAGCTTTAAATTCATTTCAGTAACTTGCTTCCAATACAGTTTCCTCCTAACTTGTGTAGCAATAATTTGTCAATCATGGTATCAAAAGCCTTTTGGAATCTAAATCCATTACATCAGAATTTCCATTTTCTACAAGATCAGTCATTTCTGAAATAAATTATTGGAGCTGAACTTCCTTCCCACAAATTCATGTTGACTCACTTTTTACAACACTCTGCTCTCCAGGCATTTCATTATCCTGTCAGAATGCTTCATCACAACATGTTTTATAGAATCCATCAAAGGATAGGATTTTCTGGATAAGAAGAAAAGTTAAAACAAACTGAGGCTCAGTAAAATTATGACTAACCATACTAATGAAAAACATTAAAATTATAATGAAATGCATTGGGAAAGTCAAAAAGGAGAGGAGCACATAAAGAAAAGTGAGCAAGAATATGAAAAGGATAATAAAGACTTTGCTTGCTTATGATAAATAAAGAATACTGATTGCAAAGGTAGGAATGCTCAAGAATGAATAGAGAAATCTACTTATGAAGGTTGAAGGTATGACACAGGAGTTAAATATATGTTTTACAAATAATGCAGATGGAAAAATATATATTTATTAGCAGGAGTTAAGGAACAATTAATAGATACAAATGTAGTATTCTTACAAAAAGCAGAATAATCACAGAGCTCCAGTTGAATTTTTCAATACTCCTTGGATTTTGCAAATTGTGCTGGGCAATTTGTGCAGGAGGAATAGAATTATGACCAGTGAAATATCATCTAGTTCGTTGAATGCCAGTTGAAGGCAAACCCTTAAAATTCAGAACTCAAGATCAAATTAGTTAAGATTTAGTCATGTATATTTTAATGGTCAACATAATAAAACTGGAACATCCTGGAAAATACTCATTGGGTTCAGGACATGTACCTGGAGACTAAATAGAGCTCATGTGAAAAGTTTTAACTTACGGAGGGGTCACAGGTATCTGTATTGTTTATGAGGTTAAAATAGCAAAACGTGGCCGCATTTCAGAAACCCAACATAAACCTATAAAATTTCACAATTAACTAGTGTGCATTTTTTGATACACAGGAAACCACTATGGGGCTGACACAATGATTCTTCCATTCAATCGTGCCAGTGTCTGTTGACTATTATGTATTTCCCTTGAAAAATAAGCTGTCTTCTTGAATGCTGCATACAAAAAGATGTTGGCACACCTAAAGTACTATTAGGGAGGTTATTTCAGGACTTTGACTGAATAATAGTAAAGGATTAAATTGAATTGAATTGAATTTATTGTCATATGTACCGAGGCACAGTGAAAAGCTTTGTCTTGTGAGCAGATCACAGAGTTAAGTAGCATAAATAGTAAATAATAGGTAAACAGCTGCAAAAACAAAAACACAGGTACAGGCGAATGTTAAGAGTTTATGAGTCCATTCAGTATTCTAACAACAGTAGGGTAGAAACTGTTATGAAACTGGCTGGTGTATGTGTTCAGGCTTCTGTACCTTCTCCCCAATGGTAGAGGTTGTAGAAAAACATTGCCAGGGTGGGATGGATCTTTAAGAATGCTGACGGCCTTTCCTTGACAGAGGGCCTGGTAGATGGATTCTATAGATGGGAGGTTGGCCTTTGTGACTGAGTTCACCTCCGATCTTGAATGGTACAGTTGCCATACCAGGTAGTGATACATTCAGGCAGAATGCTCTCAATGGCACACCAATAAAAATTGGCAAGAGTATTCGCCATCATGCCAACTTTCCTCAGCTGTCTGAGGAAAAACAGACGTTGTTGAGCCTTTGTAACCAGTGTGTCCATATGAAGAGTCCAAGAAAGCTTGTTGTGGATGACCACTCCCAGGAGCTTGACACTCTCCACTCGTTCCACCTCTGTGCTGTTATGTGTAGGGGGGCATGAGTAACATCCCACCGAAAGTCAATAATGAGTTTCTTTGTTTTGCCGGCATTGAGAGCTAGGTTGTTCTCAGTGCACCATTTTTACAGGTCTTCCACCTCCCCTCTGTAGTCTGTTTTGTCACCATCTGTGATTCGACCGACTATGGCGGTGTCATCAGCGAACTTGTAAATGGCATTAGTCTGGTATTTGGCGATGCAGTCATGGATATACAATGAGTGCAGTAGGGAGCTGAGGACACACCCCTAGGGGGCTCCAGTGTTGAGTATTAGTGAGGATGAAATATTGTCCCCAGTCTTTACTGATTGTAGCCTGTGGGTCAGGAAACTGAGGATCCAGTTGCAGAGAGTGGGGCTTAGTCTAAGATCACTAAGTTCAGTAATCAGTTTTGAGGGGATAATAATATTGAAGGCTGAACTGTATTCATGAGTAGGAATCTTACGTAACTGTTCTTGGTATCAAGATGTTCTAGGGAGGAGTGAAGAGCAAGTGATATGGCATCTGACGTGGATCTGTTGGTCCAAAAGGCAAATTGGAGTGGGTCAAGAGTGGTGGGGAAGCTGGAATTGATTAATGCCATGACCAGCCTTTCAAAGCACTTCATGACCACCCGAAGTTAGGACCACTGGGCGGGAGTCAATGAGACATGTTGCATGAGCCTTCTTAGGCACAGGAATGATGTTGGCCCTCTTGAAACAGGCAGGAACAGTGGCCTACTGCAGGGAGAGGTTGAAGATGTCCAAGGAGACCTCTACCAGTTGATCTGCGCATGCTCTGAGTGCACGGCCTGGTACTCCATCTGGTCCCATCACTTTCCCTGGATTCACACGAAAGAAAACTGATCTGAGCTCTGATGTAGTGACTGTTGGGATAGGTTCATCAGGATTTGTCGGAATAGGAGTTATCTCTCCGTCAAAATTCTGCTCAAGCAAGCATAGAAGGCATTGAGATGATCTGGGAGGGATATGTCATCATCTGCTATCTTGCACTGTCTCTTTTTAGAACCTGTGATGTCATTCAGTTCTTACCATAGTCGCCGGGTGTCTGTCTGGGTCTCTAGTTTGGATCAGTATTGGTCCTTGGCTGTCTTTATGGCTCTGCGAAGGTCATACTTGGATTCCTTATATTTGAGTGGGTCTCCTGATCTGAAGGCCTTATGTCTAGTTTTATACCAACCTCACGATTAGTATTTTAGGATGAAAACCTATAGCCGGCTTAAGTCCACAGTGGTCTAAGCGAATTATGTTGATTAAGCAGCTAATGAACTGTTGCTAGAATTCCTGTCCCTTTGAGGAGCAAGCATCTGTCTCAAAAGCTGTCAGCCTATCAGGAGTGGTTGCCATTTCTGGGATTGCATTCAGATTAGGGAAGCAACATTGGCTCAGTGGCTGCAGTAAAATGAGTAGGATTGGAAATCACAATAAACCATACACTATACAGACTGGTCTTGGAGAGGTGGTTTGAAGACTAGTTGATAAGGGCAGGAGAAAATGTTGCCACGGGGTGGCTGTTATCATTCATGGCCCCTCTGTGTGTCATAGAGCACCTGATTAATAATCCATTAAGAGGAAGCCAGGGTTTGCCTGGTGATATCATCATGAGGACCCTCATGATAACATGCCAGCAGGAGTGGAAGGAAGCCTTCAGTTAGCCACTGAAGTGTTTAATTGACTCTAAGATAGGAGGACCCTTTGCCAACATCCCCACTGCTAATAAAATGCCATCACAGCAGGAAGGCACCTGGTATGCCTCTGTCATGACTTTTCAACCATACAACCAGTGGGGGTTAGTTAGCTCAGTTGGATGAAAGACTGATTGTGATGTGGAATGATACCAATGGTACAGGTTCAGTTACTGTATTGGCTGATGTTATCCACCAAAGTCCAGCCTTCTCAACCACATCCCTTACCTGAGACATGGTGACCCTCAGGTTAAACTCACCACAATTTCTCTCTTTCTCTATAATGAGAGAGTAGCCCTGTGGTCCACTGACACTATGGCAACTTCACCTTTTGACCACTTTTTATACATAAGACCTTGCCAACCTGTATTCCTTTAACTTTTTCAAGTGACAGCAACTCGTATAAGATTCTCTTTATTTTGTTATTCCCTTTAATTCCACCCCAGAAATCCAGGTTAATGTCCATGTTATTCATAACCAAAGATTGGGAGAATTTGTTTACATATGACAACTAAATCATCTTTGGAATCTTCAGTTTACAGTTTCACATGCTTTGATTGACTTAATAGAAAGACTTCACAACTATTTTATTCCATGGCTCAGCTATCTTGCGTGATTGTTGGTTCAAGTCTTACTCCATAATCTTCTTCATAAAAATGAACTCTTTCTATTAAAATGTTAAAGCAAGGCCCTATCAGTTTTCTCAGAAGATATCAAAGATTCCCAGAAGTCCAGTTTGAAAAAGATCTTGACACAATCAATATCATTGAAACAAGGTATCTGGCAGTAGTCACAATGCAATTTGCAGAGCTTGCTCTGTGCAAACTAGTTGCCTAATTTGATAGATTTACGCAGTGAAACCAAGAACAGCAGTTGCTGAAGTCTGAACGAAAAATAAGTTGCTGGAGAAACACAGAAGTCGAGCAGCATTTGTGGAGAGAAAGCAGAGTTAATACTTTGAGTCCAGTTCAGGTCAAACTTGTGTTCTGATGAAGGATAACTATACCCAAAATGTGAATTCTGTTCTCCCCAGTTGCCGCTAGAGCTGCTGAGTTTCTCCAGCAGTTTACATTTCCATCAATAGATTTACAACTGACGCAAAACTTTCAGTTTACTTTGATACAACATGAGGTCATGAAAGGCATTATACACAAGGAAATCTTTCTTTTATATTCAAATATTTTCTTCCTTCCTTTGTTTTTATTTAAGCTATTGTGACCAGTTTCTTAACCTCCCTATCTTGTTCTACCTTTTATCATGGTTGAGTTGCTATTATTTGAGAGAAAGTGAGGGCTGCAGATGCTGGAGATCAGAGCTAAAAATGTGTTGCTTGAAAAGCGCAGCAGGTCAGGCAGCATCCAAGGAACAGGAGAATCGACGTTTCGGGAATGAGCCCTTCTTCAGGAATATTCAGGAGTTGCTATTCTTAACTTTATGCTTTGGAAATGATCTCTATAATAATATTCTTTATTACTCTTATTATTCCTTGTCTTTTCCAAATTAGTATTTTTCCCTCTGTTAGTCTTCTTTGATTGTGTATTGTATTTCTAAGCATAATGCAGGGCAGCATGGTGCTCAGTGGTTAGCACTGTGGCCTCACAGCACCAGGGACCCAGGTTTGATTGCACACTCTGTGTGGATTTTGCACATTGTCCCTGTGCCTATGTGGGTTTCCTTCCACAATCCAAGGATGTGCAGGTTAAGTGAATTGACCCTGTTAAATTACCCATGGTGTTCAGGGATATGTAGGTGAGGTGTGTTAGTCAGGGATAAATATAGGGTAGGGGAATGGGTCTGGATGGATTACTCTTCGGAAGGCCAGTGTGGATTTGTTGGGCTGAAGGGCCTGTTTCCACACTGTATGGATTCTATGATGAGCTTTTCTTCTGTTTTCAGGTAAATTACAATTAATATATTTCTACTTCCAGCAGATTTATCGCTTACATTAGTCTGGAATATTAACCAAACAATAGGAAAGCTGGTAATTTGTTCATTAAGAACATTTAACCTTTTACCACATCAGTGTTTATGTAATAGTTTAAATATTTTCAATTTGCCTTTGATAAATTCACTTTCAAGTATTATAAACTATACTTACGGCTGTTTAATAGTGGCATAAAACAACTACTAATAATCCCTTGAAAGGATAGCTTTTAATGCAAATGTTATCATAAATAATATTCTTCTGGTCAATCGGTGAATATTGATCAATAGCCTATGAACTTTTCAGATTTACATCATTCTTTAATTTTATCTAAACTCCTTTCATCAAAACCTCATTCTATGTTGTAATAAGCAGGAAGAATAGGCTTTCTTTTTTGAAAAACACAACAAATCACTCTTTAACTTGCTTGATATTTATCCACAGGTTCAAACAATCTGCCAGATAATGTGTCGGATATTTCAATGTACAGTGAATTATTGGAATCTAAAGCTTGTTAAATTTAACGAATGCTGATTCTTCAGTATAAAATTAGTCATTTGTAAGGTAATGGGATTTGAGTTGTAGGACCTGTCATCTCGCTCCATTATGAATCGTCAATAGTAGGATTTTGTTATATCACTGAATGCGTTTCTCCAGCTACAAGCTTTTAGAGAAATTACATCCTTGCTTAAAATATGCAAAATGGTAAGACATCCTCATATGTCATGTAGCTTGCTATTGTCAGGAACTAAACAGATTTAATTGCCTGCTCAGCAGTATCACTTTTCCTGTTTGCTTAACGCCACATTTAAATTTGTCAATTGAAAATTCAGACTATGTAATGGTTTAATTCACTAGTTTTGAACTGTGTGGTTTAAAGTTAGGGCTGAATTTCATGCCCATGTCAGTAGCCTCCAAAAATTCAGAGGATATCCACACAGCCACTTCCAGCAGCCCTGCTGAAATTATTTGGCAGTCAGAAGTCTAATATTGCTGAGAGAGTGCCCTTTGGAAGCAAAAGTCCTGTGTTCAAAAGTTTCAGCAATGCCAGATCAGAAAAATCATTGGAAATAAAGAAAGATGACTGAAACAGGGAAGGTTAGTGTAAATGGTGGGGGATGGTGGGGGCGGGGGGGCGCGTGCAAGGGAGCGGTGGCATTCAGTATGCAATGATCCTTGACACAAATGGACATTCCTCCCAACAAGGCTCTCAATCAGAAGGACCCCTCAGCCTTAAGCTTATCAGTTGAGCCACTGCAAATGCCCTTCCCTAAATTTATTGGCCTCTCAAGGGCCTCAATTCACCAAGGGATCGTTTTGTAAGTTTTTATATCTTTGAGTTATACAGATATGAAAAACCAGCGTGTACATCCATTACATATTCTTTTTATAATGCTTTGCAATTCCTGTTCTATGCTTGCAGGTCTTTGCTTCCAGCAATTTCTGCTGCTTATTTTTTCCAAGTATACACTCTAGCTTAACCAATCAAACACAGTAGGCATCAATAGTAAACTGACTCACATATTCAAACAAAAAACAACTGAAAGATTGATTGCTGCACATGTCCTCAACTTAAGGGGGATTTAAATTATGTTCGTTGTTTTTTAGTAGTGATATGCACATCTATATTTAATATGAATCACCTTCAAAGTATAATCGTCCTGAATCTATGATAATTTTATTAAATAGTTTGTATTGATATTAAGAAAGTTTGTCTTTCTGAAAATGAACAATGTGAGTTGTAATTCGGGTGTGACCTTGTCAAAGGTTTGGCAATGAAATCTCTCTGAATGCTTCAAATTTATAGGATAACAGTAAACAACACAAAACAAACCTTTAAAATTGTTGGCTGTTCAAGCAACCACCTCAGTATTTTATGCTTAAATGTCATTATTTTAATGTTAGCAAAGATTAAAATGTTCAATTTTGACTACTGGGCAGTGAAATTCTGTTCATGCAGATGCAGATAAGTACAAAGAACAAAGTAGAGTTGGCAGGAACCTCTGGCTTGTCAGCTCCATGAACTCTCGAATGAATTGTTTAACTGTACATAATCCCTACAAGGGCAAGCTAATCTTATACCAGTCTGTATTAAGATCTAATTTTGACATCACTTGTGCAAAACCAGGCACAGCTCAATTACCAAAAGTGGAAAGATTTGATTATAATAGCACCAGAGATAGAATGTTCTGATGTTAACTATTTTGGAGCTAATGGTATCCTCAGACGATATTACTGACATGGTTGAAGGGATGTGATTTTGTTGGCTTTCATGACTTGCAGTTGTAAGGCAACTTTGTATACCCTGTGGAAATAGATAGTGAGTACTTTAGTTGATGAGTTTCAAAAGGGAATTGAATCACAGTTTCTACCCAATCAAGACTCCATGATTATGTATTAACAGGTGATTATTGCAATACAAGAATTATAAACAGCTCCTCAAAAAACCTATTTTCAAAGACGCCTCTCAAGTTCTAGTTGATGAAATAGTTTGAAGTATACATTACTAACATATTCGTGCATCAAGTTTGGAAATTCTTGTATGTTGCATGAGTTGTTTTTGCTGAACAAACTTTCTCATAAATCATGTTTCCCACATCCAGCATCTTAATGTGTTAAATATGTGGCGTTGTACTGAGCCATATCAATGAATGTGCTTTATATTTGATCCCTAAGAAAGGATGAATATTTATATAGCACCTCTCAATACCCCTGTATATTGCAAACCCTTTCAGAGACATGAATTACTTTTGAGGTGTAGTCACTGATGCTCTACAGATAAATATGACAGATACAACATATGTGACCAGTCAACCTTTCTGGATGGTTTTAGTTGAGGATGACCTTTTGCAATGTAAAGAGGAGAACTTTTTTTGCTTCCCTTCAAAAGATCACATGGCTTATTTTATGTCTAACGCTCATGGTCTTGTTCAAGAGCTAGTATCTCTAACATTTGAATATCTCATACTGGGGGAAGGGGCATTTAGGGTGAGAGGGAGAAAGTTCAAAGGAGATGTCGGGGGCAAGTCTTCTACACAGTGTAGGAGTCTGGAACACACTGCCAGGAATGGTGGTGAAGGTAGATAGGAAAGGGGTGTTTAATAGACTTTTAGATAAGTACATGAATATGCATGGAATGGAGTGATACAGATCAAGGGTAGGCAGGAGCGATTAGTTTAATTTGACATCATGTTTGGCATGACATCATGGGCTGAAGGGCCTGTTTCTGTGCTCTACTATTCTGAATTCTATGATATGACATGGAAGTGCCAGCTTTAGTTTATATGTTTAAGTACCCTAGAATGGAAAACCATTGCCCTTCTTACCCAGATGTTTTCAAAAAGTAATTAGATGGCTATTTGAAAAGGAACAATGTGCAGAGCTTTGGCAAAATGGCAGGAGAAAGACTGAGCGAGCTGTTCACTTGGAAAGTGATGTAGACATAATGGGCTAAATGACCTTCTTCTGAGCTGTAGCAATTCTGTGATATTGTGATTCTGCAAAACAAGAATGTTACAACTGAACTAGGGCGGTGTTTAGATATCTGTTAAGTTAGCCAGTGCAGCAGCAGAAGCACAATAACTGACCACAGCTTTGCTGTGATAAATTTCAAGGGTCCCCATTCTGATTGGTGTTGTAAGTATATATGACACCCACAAACCCCATCCATTTGCACACACAATTCTCAGATGTATAAATATACACCATATACTCTCACACATGCCTGATATTCACTATCAAAGATCGACTGAGAATCTGGCAAATGAAAAGAAATGTTAACAAATCGTTACGCCTGTAGTCCCATCCTGGCTGGTGGCTGTTTGGAGATGAAAATGAATGAACAGAATTTTTCAATGAAGTTTTCATTTTCCTTCAGAACATTGTAGACACTTAGCATTAGAGACTCTTCTGTGGGGAAATAATAGCCTACTGCGGCCTTCCTAAAGCTAAGCAATGAATTCTGAGGAATTTTTGATGAGAAGTATTGTACTGAGAAGTGATATAATTTTTCTTTATAGTCAGTATAACCAATGAAAGCAAAACCATTTCAAAAGCAGTGCAGGTTTGCATTAATTCTGTAGCCTTCTACATTGTTGATTGTAAATCATTCCCAGTGCCAACCCATCAGAGCACAGGAAAGTGGCACCAAAATGAAATTTATTACCTGCACAGAACAACATTCACAGAGTCTTTAATTGAAAATCCAAGTCAGTTGATAACTCTATTGAAATGAAGCTGAACTTATATTAACCAGTTTGCAATCATTATATTCCAGGCTTCATCATTATTGAAAGTGAAACAATTAGAATAGTGCTTTTTTGTGCTATTGTCCTTCGTTATTCATTTCTCCTTTCAATCCTGCATTTCCTAGATTACATTCTCCTATGAATTTAGAGTCATAGAGTCATAGAGATGTACAGCATGGAAACAGACTCTTCGGTCCACCATGACCCTGCCAACCAGATATCCTAAAGTAATCTAGTCCCATTTGTGTTTGGCCCATATCCCTCTAAACCCTTCCTACTTTGAGAGGATGAAGTATGTGAGAGAACTCTAAATTAACTAAATTGTATCCATCAATTTAGTTAATTCACCAGAATTTCCTCAAATGTTAATGGCTGCAATCATGTTTTCAGTCTTTGAATTAATTTGCTGATGATCATGTTCACCATCCCCAAAAAAAGTCCCACCTAGTGTGCTCAGCTCAGCGACTCAATGTCAGTATATCACTAGAATGGCTAAAGGTCACTTACTATCAAATATAAGATACATCTGGTCAGTACAGCCTTCTTTTAACCTCAAATTTACATTGATCCAAATTTCAACACAATGAGGGAACAAAAATGTGGCTTACTGGGAAGAGGTATCCAACAAAAGATACTTACAAATTTTGTGAAAGGATGTGATCCAAATATTTGTTTGTTTAAAGCTAATGTGAATCGATGTAAGTATGTTGAACTTTTAAACAAATGATACTTCGCGAAAGAAAAGACCATGAGTGTGTCAGCAACATTGTTGCACCTGCATGGACTGGGAACTTGGTTAGAGTTGTAAGGTTTAGAAAACATTCAGAGAGAGTCCCCACAGCCTAGTCTCTGAATGGAATATGACAGCTGCATTTTTGAACTCTGTGAGAGAGAATGTGAGATCCTCATCTTAAGAATAAACACTTTATTTCTCTCTGTTTCCTTATTTGCAACTCCTGTCAGCAAATTGTGCAAGCTGAAAACCTACCAGAAATCATCCTTGCTACTTGTGGAGGATTCCTGGGGAAGGTTCATTGGTATCTACCCCACTTTCAGAACCAAAGGGAATTTAGTCAGTCACAACTCTTATGGAAGGTCCAATGTAAGCAGGTTTTGTGTGTATACAGAATATAAATTCAGAATTAGAACACCTTTTGGGGCAATCTGTGACTTCTCAGTTTTCATGAGTTTAACTATTAATTATTTGGCCAAAGTATTTTGAAGTTAACACTCTGCAGAGTTTTCATTTCCTTGCTTCTCCTCAGAGATGTGTGTGTTGATTTTTGGAAGAGTAGATATGTATATTTACATAATGCAATGATGATAATCATGCATTGTTGATCAAGTTTATTTAGAGTAATAAACCAGTTATTTCTTCTTTGCTAAAGAAACCTTGCAGACCTGCTCAGAATACTGAAACTGACACAGTCTGAGACCCTCACTCTCGGCCTCATCATTAATCTGGTTATGTTTAAAATTTGTTGGAGGACTGGAAACTGGAGATATTAGTGGCTGAGGAGGTGGAGAAGAGGGCTATCCCTTCTCCTGGTGACGGCCAGCCAAAGGATGTCACACTACCAGAGCAAGGCAGCATGGATCCAATATCAGCCTGGCTCAGTGTTGTATCCTGGCTGAAGCGGGAATCCGAACAGTGTGAACTACCATCTTCTGTCTGCTACCTCACTCTCACAGGGCTACCACTCACGCTAACTCTGCCACCCGCACACCTCTCAGCAAGGCTCATGGATCAACACTCTCAGTATTACTTACATCATCTCCACTCAACATCTCTCACACACTTCATCCTTTCAAATTACTAACCATTCCTGCCTTCTGTGGTTCTTACTCACTCAATGAGGACACCTCTCCACCTCTCCTGCTGCTGACTTACCACTCATGGTCTTCTGTCAACTCCTATTACAGAGGAACCTCGATTATTAAAAAGGACCTGGGCAGGGAGTAATTCGTTCGGTTAATCGAATTCTGGATAATCGAATGCCGGATAACATAGTCTGGCCAAGCATCGGGACCTTGCAATCTTGCCAGATAATCTGTTATTCGGATATTCAAATGACGGATAATCGAGGTTCCTTTGTATACTGAATTCCACTCTTTTGTCTCAACACAGGAACAATTGGCCCATTCCAAGGTCAAGAGGGCCAAGAGTGGTAGATGGGGGAGTCGTGCTGGTGGACATTTGTCTCCTTGCTGCCTATGGGAGAAAATACTGGATTTGACCAGTGAGATGACAGCAGTGAGAAACCCTCAGACTCCAAGCAAAAAAGAGATATAATAGTGCACATAACTGCACAAAGGCCATCATGAAACTGGTGATAGGAGTGCTCAAAATGAGATTCAGATGCCTGGACCTATCAGTTAGTGAACTGCAGTATACTCCAGAAAAGAAAATCCACACCATTTTGTTGGGCTGCACCTCCAAAGCTGCATGACAAAACGGGGAATGTGCAAGGAAAGGAAGAGCAGCAAAAATAAGAGACAGCTTTGATTTTGAAGGGGTAGGTGATGGTCATGCTGTGAGCCAGGAGGCCACTTAATGGGAAGATAGAAGCCAGGGCAATGGTCAGATAAGGCAGCCAAGGCTTGTGAAAACTTTATTGTGGTCAGATTCTGGGCTGAGTAAGCGACAGATACTTGCCCTTATTTGTTTTGATTTGTTTTTTAAAAACCTGGTCACTGAGAACTCGCTGCTTTAACTTTTGGACATTGATGATTGAATTACTTAAGGTTCATTTGTTCCTTTTTAATTAAATAAAGCATCCTTTTTACTTCAACTCTGTTAGGACTGTAATCCCTTACAAGTGTCAAACTGCACAGAAACACCTTGCCTTTGCACAAAGAGTGTGGAATTGTAACCAGACAACACTGTGTATTCCCATGACCGTGACCTCCTGGAGGGAAGCTTGATTTTGGGCCTGATGTCAAGCAAAGCCATGAACATAATACCTTGAAAGCCATCTGCTCAACTCTACCTCCTTGCTCACATGTCACTGCCACAAGCACCATCTGCGAGCTATGCCTTGCTGAGAATTTTGTAAGGAAAGGCAGATGCAGATATACATGGAGGTAGCAAACAAAATCCAGATGAACCTAATCAAATCCTGCAGCACGCTGCTCAATTCTACACCATACCTGATGGGATTCATTACCTGGTTCCCTCAATATCTCTGCAGCTCTGTAGATCTTTCTCTTCCTTGATTAGAAGGTTATATAAATTGACAACCCTTATTACCCTTATTACCCTTATCCATCATGTCAATGGACTGAATTCCTTCACATCTCAGCAGTGTATTGGCTACCCCGATTCTGAAACCATTTTGATAACAAGACCCCAGCCTGAGGAGAGGATTTTCTCCTTTCTCCATTCTGCAGAGCCTGGCCATATTTTCTTCATTACTCACTTGGATTGTCTCGGTGGTGTCTACAATATCGCACTAACAGGCCCACTCCCCTCACTTCCACCTCATCCAACAGTGCTCTGTCCCTGAAATGAGACTCTTGAGTTTTACTGCAACCAACAGAGGGGGCATTTACACCCTCCTCTGCCAGAACTGTTGGACTCAGTTTAGCTACTGGCAGGGAGACAGTAAAGAAGCTTCTAGAATGTCCTGTGATGAATTCTCTGAAGTGTTTGAATGGCATTCCCTCTCCATGTGAGGGTCTGAAGGTATTTCCCTGATTGCTGGAGAAGAAGCCACAACTGTAGTGAGGTCAAGGTGCCCCGTTCCCTCTCCAGCATTGCCATTGATGCACTGTGTCCATGGTGACATTGATGAAGTGCTGGTCTGAGAGCATATCCGACAGCCACTAAGTGAGATTGTTGCCACCCTTTCCATGGATACAACCCAGCCAGACCATGACAGTGGACAGAATCTCCCAGCCTGTGCTCTCATCTACTGAACACCTCTGCTATTCTGCCTGATATTCCCCTGCCTCCCTGCACCTTCAATTTGTTTTGAGCACCTGAGAACAGGGGCTCCTTACCTCTGGGGCTGAACATGTGCCTGGTTTCCTGCAGTGTCAGAGTGTCAGAGGCATCAGCATTGCTTTCTCTGTCATCTCTAGACCCAGCTTAACGTTATTCTGACCAGTGTGTCGGCCTGGAATTACTCTAAGTAATATAACACCATCCTTGACATCTCCATAACCCTTGATTCCCTTACTGATCAAAGGTCTATCTTTGTCAGCCTTGAAAATACTTAAAGATAGGCTGGAAGTTCTTTCACTGGAGCTTATGAGGTTGAGAGGTGACCTTATAGAGGTATGTAAAGTCCTGAGGGGTATAGATAGAGTTAATGGTAGGTGTCTTTTCCCTTGGATGGGGAATTCCAAGGACCATGGAACATTTTTTTAGAGGTGAGAGGATGGAGATTCAAAAACACTATGAAGGGAAAATCTTTTAAACAAGGGTGGTCTTTGTGTGGAACGAGCTTCCTGAGGAAATGATGGATGTGGGCACAGTTACAACATTTAAAAGATATTTTGATCAGCACATGAATAGGAAAGGTTTGTAGGGATATAGGCCAGGACCAGGCAGGTGGGACTAGTTTGGTTTGACATTATGTTCGGCATGGACTGGTTGGACTGAAGAGTCTGTTGCCATGCTATCTGACTCTAGGACCCACCTCCACAGCCCTCTGGGACAAAGAATTCCAAAGATTGAATCAGAGAAAGAAATCTTCTTTATCTCCGTCTTAAATAGGCAACCATTTAATCATGAATATACTTAAAATTTTCTGTATGTTAGCCCAAATAACATACAAAGAATTCAGTTTGTGTTGAGTCAGATGCATGATAGTGTTATAACTGTTACCCATATACATTAATGCAACACCTCAGGCATATATAAAAAGGCTGGATTCTATGCTTAGTTAGATTAAAATTATGTTGTACACTTAGTTGACTGGTTGACTAATAGACTAAATATCAACGGAATATATACAGCATAAGATGGAGACCTTTTATAGTGAAGCACCACATGTCAGAATGTGATCTAACTGTTTTAAAGGTTCAGTATTTGTTAAGAGTCAGTGAAAATGAAGAATGTAAAACAAAACTTACATTTCCATGTTTTAAAGTGCAAGTTCTAATTGTTAGACCAAATTAAGAAGTGCCAGTAAGTAAGATGAAGACAAATTCCAATTGTTTGGCATGACATCTGAATTTGAGGAAGGCATATTTAAAAAGAAAATAAACATATGTCAATACAGATTTGAAAAACAGGTGATGCATTATTTTACGTTGGATAGCCATCAACACTGGATCCTATTTTTCCCTTTATGCCTGAGTTGGCATATGGACAATTGGCAAGTAACTACAGAACCTTGTATCATCTTTCCAAAGACTAGTAATGTAATTATCTTGTTTCCCCTTTGGGAGGAAAAATATAATTGAGGTCCTATCAGCAGACTTCCAATATATTCATGCCAAACAAAAGAAGTGGAAGAAAGACTTTTGTTTGGATTAACATCAGTATTATAAAATTTATGATGGGATTTGGAAGCACAAGCAGTTAAAATTCTTAACTATTACAGCAAATTTTAAGAACACATAAGAACTTTCAGGCATAGGGAATAGCGAAAAGGCCCAAAATACAGATCTATTTTACTTATTCCAAACACTGTCCACATTGCATGTTACCATTAGAACCAAGTTCCCTTTCCCTCAACGAATATATCTAATTTTTATATTTTAATTAAGTGAGAACTGAATTATGATCATTGTATTTCCAGCACCTACCGAGGTAATGTTTTCATTTGACGTGGGTAATGGCCCAGAGGAACTTACAGTGAGATCTCCAAACCCTTTGAATGATGACCAATGGCATCGAGTAATCGCTGAACGCAATGTCAAGGAAGCAAGCCTTCAAGTGGACCTATTGCGTAGGGATTTCAGGAAGGCACCAAGTCAGGGTCATACCAGACTGGAACTCTACAGTCAGCTCTATGTGGGTAAGTTGTTCAAACTAATTTGCCATTCAATATACTTACAGACCCATATAAATCGCGTCAATTTAATTAGTGGCAAGCACAACTTGCATTTTAGACATTCATGTTGACTATCCTTCTTTAACTAATTTTGCCAGTTCAACAGTAATTCCATCCCATACTACCAGAACTGTTAGTAAGCAAAGTTCTAGATTTATGATCTCAATCATAATAGTTTTCTGCTGTCGGTTGCATATTCATACAAACCTTTAGCTAAAGTTAAAGATGTTGAATGAAATTTAGAAAGGACTATCATTGTCTTTGATTTTAACTCACATTAATATTGGATGCTCCACCAACTTAATGGTTTAATGATTACAGTAAAACATATTGAAGTGGTAGGCTCTTTCTCACTATTGCTCCTTTAATGGTTGATTAACAGTAGCAATTCATCAGCAGCAATTATTGTCATTAATTAACTGAGCCAAGGTTAGACAGAAAAACTGACAGAACTCCTGGCTAAATGTTGATTGAGGAAAGTAATTATCATGAATTGATTCAGATTTAATGAACATGTATACCCTCAAAAACCCTAACAAAAATAACTGGACATATAGGATTTATTTCTATTGGAATGAAATTTTAAAACACAACTTATTCAAAAAAAAATCAGGGTCAGAACTCTCCCTTAAACTTCATTTGATTGAAGTGAGCAGCAAAGTGGTCAGAAATCTCAATTGACAATATGATTTAACAACTGAAATCACAAGTTGCCTTCAAACAACTATGTCCAGAAACTATGACAGAAGAAACATATGATGTGAGGTTAGTCTATTTAAAAATATCTACATTATTTCAAATTAAAGATCAGATTTTCTTAGTTAGAGAGTCAAATAATTAATTTTACACAAAAACAGTCAACTGCATTTTATTACTTGTCATTGAGCTGGCAATAAAATTTTGTCAGGCAAAATTTTGTCAGGCAGATGCTGGAAACCAGAGTTTAGATCAGAGTGGTGCTGGAAAAGCACAGCAAGACAGGCAGCATCCGAGGACAGGAAAATCAACGTTTCGGGCAAAAGCCCTTCATCAGGAATCCTGATGAAGAGCTTTTGCCAAAACATCGATTTTCCTGCTCCTCGGATGTTGCCTGACCTGCTGTGCTTTTCCAGCACCAGTCTGATCTAAAATAAAATTTTGTCTACTTGTCAGTTGCAAGTGACAGAGTTTGATTTTCATGGTAATTCCTACCACTGGTCAAAAAGACTTCAGCAATGATTGTGAACACATATTTGGCTTGCACTGCAGCCGCCAGCACATGTGCAGCTTTTCCTGACAGTCAGCAGCAGGAGCATCCGTGAAGCATTGAAACTCATTTCAAAGGTATTAAAGTGTCTCAAAGTAAAGACCAGGACAATGAATGCATAAATGAATGCATAACAGAGGGAAAATGCTAATAAAGAAAGCAGTGGTAATGCCAGCAACAATAGCAATGATTATGTGAGTTACTATATTTCAGAATGGAAGAAAGCATATCTACTAAAGAAATAATATGTCCAAATGTTTCATACTCAGACCAGCAAGAGATTAGGCGCTGTTGAAGGTAGTGGGAAATGTTTGAAAAATGTCAGTAATGAGTTGTGGAGCTATCCCAGTGTTGGAAAGGCTTTGTGGAGTCAGCTTCTGTGCATCGGGGGAGCTCAATTGGCAGTAAATAGGATTCGTAATCCAGAGCCATGGTCTTGAGCCCCAAATTAGGTGATAATTTTTATTTCATATTTATTTACGGAGGTAATAAACTATATTCAAGTCAATTGACCAAGAAACTGTTGGATCAGTTAGTTTGTTTTCAGTTCTTTAGTAAATGAATTTTGTTCCATTATGAAATGTTGTAGCTGATATATTCATTGGAAGGCATCTGGATTTAGCACTGAATGAACCAAATCCAGAGGAACCTCGATTATCCGAAGGACACGATTGGACAGTATTTTGTTCAGTTAATCAAATTCTGGATAATTGAATGCCAGATAGCATAGTATAGCCGAGCATTGGGACCTTGCGATCGTCAGATAATCTGATATTCGGATAATCGAATGCCGGATAATTGAGGTTCCTCTGTATTGTTCTGGCGCTGTCATTGCTTTCTCATTGGCATTTCCCCTCTTACCCTGTCATGGTTTTTCCATCCTGATCTTCATTTTGAGGCATACTTTTTGTGTTGACCATGCGATAAATGCAACTCTGTAACTTCTGTGTCAACATAACTGCATTTTGATCTCTTCATCTTACACCTATAATATTCTTGGTATCCCTGTGGTAATTGCTATTTTTAATAGTATGTAATACTGGGTAAGGTTTATTTGAGGTAGTCACTGCGACCAATCTTCTTTTGTCTTGGCCTTAACTATTGGTTATTGGTAGAAGATACACCACCATCGAGCATCTAAGAAAAGAAACTGTTCTTAGGTAACAAGAAGGTTAATTGCATGGCAACAACTATATTTGGCCAGACATAATTACTGGTAGCACAGGGAACTGGTGCAGGAGAATTCCTTCTCTCAGTCAGAGATGGTGTGTGACATCAGTAGAATGGAGTCAATATAACATTAACCTCATAAAGACATTACCTGATTCAATATCAACCTTATGTATTCACATTTTCTGTAACATTCATTGACCTCAGGGGAATGAATATAAAACAGGGGAGGTAATTCCCTTTTAGCCGAGTAATTGCACCGCATGCAGCTGCTCCTATATTCCACACAGTGTTTGACATCAGAATGCTAATCGCTGCATTGACTTCCCATTTTCACTGGGTCAGAACCTACAGAATTCTCTGAACTTAAGGGGCTTTTCTGAATAGCAATTCCCCTGCTTCTGGACCTATCAAAATTAAAATTGTCTGGAGCAGTTCCTTGGAGTCAGCTGTGTCTGGAATTCTGCGTGGTCCCTCTGTTCAATTGCAGCTTTTGCTGCAGAAATGACCATATAGCCAATGAAATTTCTAGTCTATTCATTTTGAAAGGATGAATTCTTCTGATCGTTCCACCAAGGCTATGTCCAAGATGTTTACATCTTAAGATGTTTGTGAGTACAATATGGCAAGTAATAACAATCTGAAGTGGGAATTTGTTACATCACTCTGGGGTGCAAGCTAATGATTCAAAAATCTAAGTTGCAGCTAGATGTAGTCAAACAGATCATAGATGAGTACAGTGGTAGAAGCAACAATCTTCATAGCATTTAATAAGTATTTAGATGTGCAAGTGTGATGCCGGAGCATACAGGGATATGGGGAAAGGGCTCAAAAATAGGATTAGGATAGTTCAATGCTTGTTTTGACCAGTGCAGACTCGATTGGTCTTTTTCAGAGCTGCAGACCTCTATGTATTGCTGCACATTTCACATCACATCAAGGAGCTGAATGCTGCTTTGGAGACAAAGCCCAGTATCGGAAAGTTTCTGATAGTGTTTGGCTAAAACTAATGTTTAAATGTAATTACACTTCCAAAACAAGAAGGACTGACTTCCTTGAATTGTACTTTTACACATTATTAGGAGAGCTTACAGTGCTTCATGACCAATTAATTTATTCTGAAGTGCAGCCATGAGCAAGTAATAGAACAAGATCCTACATTTGACCAAAAGCCAAAAACAAATCTATTTTGATTGCCTTGGTTAAGGAATAATTGTAGGTCCTGATATTAGGAGAGCTCTGTTGATCTTCTTGGAACAGTACATTTGTATCATGTAATGCCACTTAACAGACAGATGAACTTTAATTTAACCTCAGGCAAGAGACTCCATTTCCAGCCCCCTGTCAGTATTGTACTGAAGTGCCAGCATAGACCATGTTCTTAAAGCCTAGTAGAAGACATACAACAGATTTTGAGCTCACATTACCTGCCAAACATTTATGAAGAAGTATTGGCTGTCAATAACAGAACAGGTTTCAGAATATCCTGTCTCTGCAGCAGTTGAAAGAAATGAATGGCAAATTGAGGGAATTTATTCCATTAAGGCAATAATGCTGCATCATTTGCTTTCATGGACATATCAGTCCTTATATAAATTCAGTGTGGAACTACAAAACCAACTGAACCTAAAGATTGTAATATTTTCTGCGTTGGCCAAACCATCGTTTGCTTCCCCAGGTCAGTGCTTTCTGAATTTGACAACAGTTTTATCCTGCTTGGAGCCAACCTCCGCCCCTTAGGTTTAATTTTCTGACTGTGTTCTCTCAACAGTGAGGGTATATATGATTTGATACAGGTTGCCAACAATTTTCTCGTCATTAAAATCTCAGCAGCAGTTCTCCTCAGTAGAAGTATGAAAACAGAGGTTACTCATTTTATTCCTTCAAAAGGACATTAATCTCTTCTCAAGCCAGCGACCACAGAAACAATTTGCTCCATTTCTGTCCTTATAAGTCACTGCAGCTGAATTACCTCAACATAAAACTGACCTTTTAAGAGGACGATTACTTCAAACACCATCACACCGCAGCTTTGTCTCCCAAGCTAACATCAATATTCATGAATGTGAATATATAAATGTGACACAGTTGCCGTCAGGTTGATCCTATGATGTACAATGTCAATGTATGTTTGTATGTGTTCAAATGGTTTTCACTTAACAATTAAGAATTGAAAATTCACTCATAATCAATTCAAGTTTTCCTTATTTGTGAAGCTCACTTATGATATGTTATAATACGTCTGATGATCATGATTACTACAACCAGAAACCTTACCAATTATGATGTTTAGTCTGGTTTCTACTTTGTAACTGAAACGTAGGTAGTCCAAGAAACAGCCTTTTCTCCCCCCAAGCTCTGCTGGTTATAAGCTGATGGAGATACTGAAGGAAACAGCTTATTGTCTGTGGAAATATAAACCTTAAAATGCTGTAAATTAATCAATTAAAGAAGATGGAGACTGATAGAATTATATTGAGTTGGATGCCAGTGTAGGTACATATGTGAACAAAAAGCATAAATGTTTTAACTCATTCACAAAGTCTGTTAAGTTCTGCTAATACATGAGTTCCAGTACTTTACATTTCATGTCAAATTAATTTTGCAGCAAAACAATCAAATTTTATTTGAGATCAATATACAAAGAGTGCGCTGTTATGCTGCTTGCTGTGTGTATTGCAAAAAGATCTTACTTTAATTCCCTGCATCTGGCAGAAGCCAGGTCATGGGGTGGAGTTGTGTGTTGGGGTATAATAGACAGTTAAAATTAAGTCAAGACACATCTACTCCATTGCTGGACCAGTGTGATCGTCTGCAATTTAAACTTGCAAGTATCAAGGATACACACCTCATGCCAGCAAGTCATTCTTTAAATATACAGATCAATTTCCAATTTAATAATTGGGATATGATCTGCCATTTTAGCAGGAAAGCTGAGTGATTGAATAATGTTGGTTTCCCAACAGGTTGAATCCAAAGCAGGTTAGGAGACATTGGAATGCCCCTGCTCCTCGTTTCCCTCAAACACCTCTCACACTCCTTCTACCACTTTCCTGACTTTTGGCAAGTCCCCTCACAGACCCCCAACAGAGGCCACTTGATATCAAAACCCTTACAACAGTCACTCAAGCAGTGATTTTCGTTATTATGGCAGCACCATGTATGACGTCGTGAGAGTGTAACTGAATGTGAAACTAAGGTCTAGGAGTTAAAACGTCTTCAGCAGGCTTGTTGCTGTTGCTCTCCCTCACAGCACCAGGGATCCATGCTCAATTCCAGCCTCAGGCGACTGTCTGTGTGGAATTTGCACATTCTCCCCGTATCTGCGTGGGTTTCCTCCCACAATCCAAAGATGTGCAAGTTAGGTGAATTGACCATGCTAAATTGCCCATAGTGTTCAGGGATGTGTAGGTTAGGTGCATTAGTCAGGGAAATGTAAAGTAATAGGGTAGGGAAATGGGTCTAGGTGAGATACTCTTTGGAGGGTCAATGTGGACTTGTTGGGCCAAATGGCTTCTTTCCACACTATTCTATGATTTGGAAAAAGCACGCTTTGAATTGCCCTAACCAGGCTGATATGTCAATTCAGTTTGAGTCACAAGGTACAATTGCATTTCAGCTTCAGTCAATTCTGGCCAATTTGTCAGGCCAGCTCTTGCCAAAAGTTCTCATAAAAAGAATACAGTGGCTGTACTAAATGTGATTCAAGGCGTGGAATTTTCTGGTCCTGTCAAGCGAGAAGAAAGATGGGTGGGGGGAATTAATTTGTGTGGAGTAGATAAGGCCAAAATTTAGAATCCTGATGATGGAATAAACTGTTTAATTAAATTCACTGACTTTAAACAGTCGGTCAAACTTGTAAAATGTAGGAACTGGGAAACCTACTTACATGTACTTGTATCTCATTAAAAGCCAGTTCACCTGATTCAAGAGCCCTTTCCCAATTAAGTTCTCTCCAATCGAGAAACATATCTGACTGCATATAAAAGTCATGCACTTGGCAAGATAGACCTCCTCCTAAATAGAGAGGACTAGATCAGGAATAGTTTGAAGTAAGGGTAGTTTGTTAGCTGGGCAACTAGCTTGTGATGTAGAGTCACACCAATAGCAGCTGAGGGACAAATGAAGATTCTGCCTTCTTGATTTTGCCCCTCATCTGAGGATTGGTGACCCTCAAGTGTAGGTTCTGACTTGATGATTTAAATGTGCTGAGGCACAAGGAGAACAGTAACAATAGTAGGTTTGCATCTTTATATTCATAATATAGGTTTTCTGCATCAAATTGTGCCCATATTCCCACCTTGTTTGAAAATATATTTTTAATCATCTCTGGGACACACGCACCAAATGATCCTACCGCCTTGTGGCCAACCACTTCAACTCTCCCTCCCATTCTGCCAAGGACATGCAAGTCCTGGGCCGCCTCCACTGCCAAATCCAAGCCACCTAACGACTGGAGGAAGAACATCTCATCTTCTGCCTCGAGACCCTCCAACCACACAGCATCAACATCAACTTCACCAGTTTCCTCATCTCCCTCCCCCCACCTCATCTGAGATCCAACGCTCCAATTTGGCACCACCCTCTTGAACTTTCCTACTGGTCCATCTTCCTTCCCACCTGTCCTCTCTACCCTTCCCTCCGACCTATCACTATCACCCCCCACCTGCATCTACCTTTCGTGTTCCCATCTACTTACCCCCTACCTGATCCTCCTATTTATCTCTCAGCCCCCTTTCACCAAACCCCTGGCCTTATGCCTGAAATGTCAACTCACCTGCTCCTCAGTTGGTGTCTGACCTGCTGTGCTTTTCTATCGACACACTTTTCGACTCTGATCTCCAGCCTCTGCTGTCCTCACTTTCTCCTCAAGTTTCCTGTCAGACTTGCTTACATATAGATGCAAACAAAGTATAATGAATTTGCAGAATAAGACAGTATTTTAAAAAGTATTTTTTAACAAATTCTTAACATATTTCAATATTATAACTTGGTAAATTTTCATAAGAACTTCTGAAAATGAGTTTATTACACAAAGTACTTTAAGTCACCATGTAAATGACTGAGCAACCCTGTTTTAAATTACTTAAGTTTTAAAAATATGCTGAGCTATTTACTGATTTGACTGGGGTACAGTCATGTATTCTAGAGTAAATTTAAAAGAACTTCCATTGACAATTTTTAAAAACATACATATTAGTGTCCTTATGCTGAGAAGATTACTTTCAATGTAGTTTAATTTGCATATTTTCCAAGAAAACCAATAAAAAGCATAATTTGCAGAAACTTTTACTGGAGATTCATGTCGAGGGGCCTCCAACAGCAGCTGTCAATTGTGGGAGAGCACATCGGGTCCTCTGGGATCCTTCCAGCCTAAAGGAGTGGCATTGTTAAGTTGGGGAGATGGAAAAAGAGACCATGGACAAAGGACAAAGGACAAAGAAACACGGAGCGGAAAGCCAGGATTTGTGAATAGGAATCCTTTTATAATAGGTGGAGAAATAGAAAAGGGAATTGGAGCTGGCATGAATGAGTGGCAACATCACTGAGCTGAAGAAGGCAGGAATTGGAGCTGAGCTCAAGACTGGTGTGTCAGCATCAAAGAGCCAGGGTGATGAATAATGCTAACCAGAGCAATTGTCAAAGGCTAGAAAGCCAGGAATTGATAGTAAAGTGAGCAAACTGCTGCCAGAAACCTGGATGAAATATATGGGCCAAGCCCTTGAATATGAGAGGCAATGAGGAAAAAAGCATACTCTTTATGTCTGAGAACTGGCATATGTAATTGAAGTAACATTGGCATGGAAAGTTAACAGTAGGAGCCACTCTAACTGAACTTGTTTCCTGGCTGATCAGGAGTTAAGTTTTAAAACGTTATCTTGATAAATTTGCAACATCGGACAAACATTCATTGTAAGTAGTTAATTCTCTTAAGTTATACTTCTCCGTTAATGTCTAGAAAGATTCATTACTGATAGAATAAATAACCCTTCTTTCATAATCTTTTTGCAGTGAATGTGGTTAAATTGCCTGTTATATTTTTAACCAAGGGGCAGTTTTGTGAGTGAAGCTTGCTTTGAGGTGCAATGGCTTTTAAAACTCCTGTAAATAATTGCAGGAACTCAAATTGCATAGTCCAAACTTCTGCTTAAAGTTCCACAATCTTTTGTGCCAGTTACATCAATTTGGATCCAATTGGATTAAAAGATCCAGTTCACTTAAGCAATAACTTTAACTTGAAACCTCTGTTTAATTAATGCATTTTTCATTTTATGGTTTTCTTATTTCACAGGAGCTGCTGGAGGTCAACGAGGTTATCTTGGTTGTATCCGGTCTTTAAGAATGAATGGTGTCACTCTCGACCTCGAGGAGAGAGCAAAAATTACTCCAGGAGTGAAACCTGGCTGCTCAGGCCATTGTACCAGTTATGGCATGTATTGTCGAAATGGTGGCAAGTGTGTGGAGAAGTACAATGGCTACTCGTGTGACTGCATTCATACTGCATATGATGGTCCCTTCTGCACAAAAGGTAATGCCTTAATGCTGATGAACCTTTGGTACTGAAATATGGGGTAGACCTGCCACCAATTGACGATGAATGGTTGAAATATTCTAAATCAAGGAATCAACCAATCAATCCTAAATCAAGCCAACTAGCACTTCTTAATGTAGACCAAAATATGCCATTTAAAAAGTCAAGCATATAGCTATAAATATTTGAGTATTTTCAGAATTTAACCTGGAAATGGTTCAGTGTGTTAAAAGGATGGGCAGCTGAATTGTAAATCAGGTTGAATATCAATCTATCGATTCTTCTAACATATACCAATGGCAGGCATTAAGAGTGGACGAGATTCCTGGTCCTCCATTTGGTGGAAAGAAAATTGAAGCCTCTACTCTTTGTGAGGAATAATGTGTATTGCTATATTTTGGGATTCGGATTGTAAAATCAAGGCAGTTGGATATGAAGGTTCTCTTTTAAACAGGTCAGAAAGTCATTTGGAACAGTGACCTCACTGCACCAATTCCATGAACATAATTACAGCTAAGTGGCTGGTGGAACCTCTGGAATGTTAATGGATGGAACACTTTTACGCTGAATTCACAACAGACAATAACACCATTAGTATTAGCATTGAGTTAAGTTCAGAGGAATCAAAGGTTCAGTTCACAAGGAAGAACAGCTTTTCCAATCAAGAAAATTAAACTTTTACTTCAGGAAACCGTCAGTCATCCTAACCAAGTGTTTTAATTTATGAGGTTCCTAAGCTGGGAGAACTTGGGTAGACATCTTCAGGTTATTGGTTTAATCATTATAATTGTTAAAGGTTTATGCCAATGAACTTAGAAAGGAATAATTAAACACTCTCCATGCGACAATGAAAAGAAACTGGGAAGAGTCAAGTATGTAAAAAAAAGCTATGATCCTTGTGCCTTCTAAGTTATACAAATGCATACATGCAGAGCTGCTCCGATGTTCTGCATATAGTGATCCAATTGCAGCATTGACTTCTAGTTCTGACTTCACTGCTATGCACGGATTCAGAGACCTGCACAGCTGGTAAGAAAGTTAGAGGGAACACTGGTTATGATAGGAATTAAATTTTTCTGGAGTATCTGTAAATGTTATGGAACAGGTCAAAACTTTGTTTTACGGCTAGTGTTAAGATCTTTCTAACTGTCTTTTATATATTACTTTTTAAAGTTTCCTTTATATGATAAACTTATATATTGATGTTAATGAGTTTCTGCAGCCTTGTGTGAATATGCTTCAGTGAGTAAACTCAATTTTAGCCAATTATAAAACATATGATCTACCCAGCTAGGTTTCACTCAGGGATCTGACTTGCAGTATTACCATCAGCTGGTATCATAGCCTCATTACTGTTCATAACTCTGGACTTCACCATATGTGTAAAAGTGTACATTGTCAAAGCAACATGAATTCCCTTGCAGTGGGAAGAGCAACCTGATTCAGTTAGCTCAACAGCTGCTAGTGTGGATCAGATTAGTGTCAAGAGTATGGGGTTTGGTCCCAATTCTGGCTGGTGTTGATTCGGGACTGACCTCCTTATCTTTGCGTGTGGTAGAGATCGCAGTGCTGTTGGTCGGACTTGCCTCCATTTCAGAAATGACTTCTTCAGTTCTTTGTCTGAAGAGTAACATTAAAGGCAAGCTGGAGAGTCAAATTATATTTGACAGCTAATAGAGTCATTTACAGCACAGAAGGCGACTCATTGCACTCATGTAGAGAAAAAGATCAGAAATAGACTTGGTGAGTCCAATAACCATTATTTGTCTCTTATAGCATTCTGTAATTCTGTTGAGGATTGTCTCAATTTTCTTTTACGTTTTTAGGAAAGTGATAAACCGGTTTAAAAATGCATAAAAACACTATTTCCCACATTAAAAGCTGCCTATTAGTGCAAGTTTTAAGTGTTAACAATGGATTTTATAGAATCTCCTACAAACATTAAAACCCAAGGTAAATTCTTCTCAAACTTTAACCTCTTGAGCATTGATCACGTTTGGATGGTATTAGAACAAATGCATATTTAACTCTTCATATTGTCACTATTACAAGTACTTTTTTTTACAGACACCTATTTGAGTATTTCAGTTAATTTGTGTATTTGAATAATGTTCCGACCAATTTTTTTAAAAATTCAAATTATAATGAATTAAGATGTTTAGAAACAAGAATTGAAGTCTCAAATTTTGCTATTTCCTTTGATTATAATTGCCACAGTACATCAGTCAAACTTATGATAAGTCACATAGAAGCCAGAAAATATATAATTATGCTCCTTACATATCATCTTAAATAAATGTCAGGCAGTGCAGAGTAGTGTTTAAGTAAGTGCAGTGTATTATTAAAGATTACCAAATGTCTGAACATAACTCAAACATATTTTAATTAAAGCTGTTCTCTGTAAATATGCTTAAGGGAGTTGTACAGTAAAATCTAGCTCAACTCATACATTTAGAATCTAGTTCGATGCTTGTTCCCTTAGGTGCAGATAGAAATTTTATTCTGCCTAATAGTGTTGAATCTATTGTACTCCAACACATAATGAACACTTATTGCCAAGTTGATTTCTCACAAATCATTAAGTACTGTCTTATGTAGACCAGCTCGAGACCACAAAGAAAAATGATTTAAAACCTCACTTAAATGTATTTAATTCATTGCAATAAATAGGATTTATTGCTCCACTATCTCTGCCACAAATAATAGCCAAAAGCATGAAACAGCAAGTTGGATCGAATACTCCATTTGTAATAGTTTGACAGTAAGAAAACCGGGATCATTTCAGGAACAATCTCCATTCCTTTACATTTACAGTTCTTTTAGGAATAATCTTGTCTCTCATAATCTCTAGCCTTTTCAAAATCCTACTTTGCTCAGAATTCCATGTTCCTCTAATATTTGACCGTTGAACATCCTCCAACTCATTTCATGGTTGTGCGTGATGTACATTGTGCTTTAAACCAATATTGGTATCTTTGTATTCTAATGCCAGTCTCAGGCTGTGTGTCTTCAAGTACATTGTCCCTGAGGCTGTTTGCTCTTTATTAATGAAAGCTCTTCAACTCCTTATGCTATATCGCACTCCTTTATTGATTTATTTATGACATGTTTATAGATACTGTGTATAAGGTTGGAATAATCATTCCAGAAAATTGATGTTCTGTGTAAGGCCTGTGTCCTTTATACTTCTCTGGCATTCCAGGTGTGTTCTTTCTCTGTTCTACCACATACCAAAAGGTCACCATATAGCTTCCATGTTCATATTTCTAAGGAAAATTTCTGATGCAGAAGAGATCCCAAATTATACCTGGTTTTGCAATACTAACAATGGTGTAATAAAGGAGGTCAGCAGTCTCAATTCTTGACTAAGTATATCCATCAGAACCCACTATTGGCATCTGGTTTTGTGAAAAATGTACTTACTACCAATTTTACTGTCAAATTTTGTGCCTAATCCTTTGAACAACTTTAAAAAATCCATGGGGGATTTGTCTCCCGTCTTCATTCTGAAATATAATATCTACGGTCTCGAGGAGACAGAGATGAATGCATTTCTGTTCAACAGCCATGTATTCTGATTTCTCAGTACATATTGTGTTTCACCAAGATTTTAATCCTTTGTGAATAAGCTTCATGGTAATTTGCTCATGCATTTGATAATCTTGACCTGAGGGGGTTTAAGTTATCTGACATTCACAGACATCAACCCTGACAAGTTGTCTGCCAGTATGGAAGCAGCTGCTCCCATACCTTCAACTTGTTCATTCAGAATTTGCTTTGACTCTTTTTGACCTCATCTGGAATTCACATTTTGTTTTTTCTTTGTTGCATGATTTCCACTTCTCCTGAAACCTTCCTTCAATAGAATCTTTTCTTGGATTTTCGGGCGGTGAAGGTGCTGTTAACTTTTAATATTTTCTAAATTTGCCAACTATCCAGACTTTCTGCACTTCACACCACTGCTGAACATTCATTATTTTTGTGATTTGGTTGGCATTTAAATCTCAAACATCAGAACCACAATCCTAACCTACCTCCATTATCCCCTCGCTATCTGAGGCATTATGGGAATTAGGGATAGCTTACAAACCCATTCCAAAATGCAACTGAATAAAAATTGTTATTGACCATTGATAGTTGCATTTCCTGAAACTTGTGATTCAAAATAGTTTTGTCTGGGAGAAGAGTTGGCAGATCCAGAAGTCAGATGTCTTTAAATTTACCTCCTGGATCTGTCCCTTTGCTTGCCAATTCTCCCAGTGCCTCGATTTCTCACCTCATTACCTCCCAATTTCCAATGATTTCCAATCTAATTTTCTCCTTTTGAGATAGCCTTAAGGAGGGCTTATTTTTCAGTGGTCAAGCTGGGGAAGGTCTCTGTGAATATTGAAAACCCAGGAAGGATTGAAACTTGAAGTAGAGATGGAAGCAAGGGAAAGTAAAAGGAAAGAAACAGCCAGAGAGGTTGACATTTGTAGACTTGGCACCTGAAAAAGAAGCCTATCTTGGTAAAATGACAACTGGAATTAAGACTGACGTGGACCTATAGACCAAGAGAACTCTGAAAAGGCTGAGTCATTGCGGCTAAAGAGGAAGTTCCAAAGCTTGTGCTGCATTAAAGAAGTCAGACGATAACAAGGGCAATATTTCAAAGAGCACTGAAATCATAGACATGCCTCTAATCATGAGTCACTTCTTTTCCCAACAGACAACATTACTTCAGACTACAATGGTGGTATTGATTAAAACAACAAACAACACTTGTAGTGTTTGTAACGAGGACAGCCAGGTGGACCTCATAGAATATGAGTTCCCTGATTGAGGCTATTAGTTTGGTCCAATCAGGAAGCCCTAGCTGACGGATAAAAACAGGAGTGTCAGACATCCTGTTCACTCTTACAGTTGGCTATGCAGGAACTGGATCAGTTCAAGGACTCTCCACATGTAAAAGAGTGGCTTGGTGACAGGATGCCAGCCTCTGTGGAGTTATTTCATTCCTGATCAGATCAGTGAACTCATAGTTCTGAACTTTCACCATAATGGCATTGGAATTCCATTTCTGGAAGTCCACCTTTGAATCCAGCATTCCCATTTTTATTGGGGGTGGGGAGATACTTCATACACCCATTTTTTTATGGTCTTAACAGAAGATTTAAGAATACAACACAAGTTAAAACAAAAAAAACACAGAATTAACTTAGCAGGCCAGGCAGCATCTGTGGAGAGAGAGACAGAATTAAAGTTTCATGTCCAAAGACTCTTCTTCTTAGGCTAACAGACCTGCTGGGTTTCTCCAGAATTCTGTTTTTATTTCAGATTTTCCACATCTGCAGTCTATTACCTTTGGTTAAAAATGCAGCTGCATTGACTCAGAAGCGACCTTTATCACCCAGGCTTCTGCAATAGGACTCATAGCCTTCAGACTGTTAAGGATTATGTCTAAAACTACCAGAATTTTTGAGGATCTGAGGTTCACTTTTGAAAAACTCAGGGTTGCTTTGGGAGAGGTCAGATTTGAATTTGGAGGGCTCAGGCACCTCTTAGGATTTTTAATGGTAGACACTAACTTGTGCAAAAACGTGGATAGGTTCTGTGGAACTGTCAAACAGTTAAAGTAATTTAAATCTTCTGTCCTTCAAAGTTTGCAAAAAATAGACTAATGTGCCACTCAGTTGAAAAAAAAACATCAGTGCTCACAATTTAATAGATAATAGCATGGGAATACTCATAAGAACATCACAAATATGACCATGGCTGATCAACCCAGACTTTTGTGCCAAATCCACATAGCTGTCAATTCTCTGATATTTTGAAAATCTAACTTTTCTTGAAATATTTGGTGATCCAGCCTCCACAACTCTCTGGGTTAGACAATTTCAAACCTTCATTACCCTGCGAGAGAAGAAATTCCTTCCCATCTCAGTTTTAAATCAGTGTACCCCTTTATTCTATATCTATATCCCCAATTTGAGATTTTTCCACAGGTGGAAACATTTTCTCAGTATCCACCCTGTCAACACCACTCAGAATCTTATATTCTTTCAATAAGATTGGTTAGCACTGCTGCCTCACAGCACCAGGGTCCCAGATTCGATTCCAGCCTCAGGAAACTGTCTGTGTGGTGTTTGCACATTCTCCCTGTGTCTGCGTGGGTTTCCTCTGGGTGCTCCGGTTTCCTCCCACAGTCCAAAGATGTGCAGGTCAGGTGAATTGGCCATGCTAAATTGTCCCATAGTGTTAGGTGCATTAGTCAGAGGGAAATGGGTCGGGTGGGTTGCCCGGAGGGTCAGTGTGGACTTATTGGGCCGAAGGGCCTGTTTCCACACTGTAGGGAATCTAATCTAATCGAAAAAAAATCACACCTTATTTTCTAAACTTAAATGATAAAGGCCTGACTTGTTTTGCCAATCTTAATAAGTCAAACCCTTCATTCTCAGAAATCAGTCTAATGTATCAATTTTGATCTGCCTTCAATGCGAGTATATCCTTTCGTAAATGTGGGGACAAAAGCAACATACAATACCCCAGGTGCAGCCTCACCAGCACCATGTACAATTGCCACAAGACTTCCCTATTTTTAAACTCCAAACACCAACCATTAACAGCAAAATTCTACTAAACAAGAACACCCAGTTCCCCATGTTATACTGTCTCCAACCATTTAAATAATAGTGTATTTTTTGATTCCGCCTATTGAAGTGCATGACCTCTCACTTTCTTACATTTATTTTTTTAACCATTCTTTCAACCTATATATGTCCCCTTGTCAATTCCTCATGTCCTCACTACAACATGCCCTGCCACCAGTTCTGAAGAAAAGTCATGCCAAACTCAAAACATTAACTGTTTTTATCACTACAGCTGCTGCCCAGTTTCACCAGTATTCTGTGTTGGTACCCTCCCACCTATTTTTGTATCATCAGCAATCAACAGAGAGTCATCAGCAGAGATAGTAAATAACTAAGGCCCGAGGATTGATTTCTGTGGCATTCCATGAATGAAATCTTTCCAATCTGAAAAAGTCCCATTAATCCTAACTCTCTGACTTCTGTGTGTTAACCAATTATTAATGCATGCTAATACATTACCACTAAAACCATAAGCTCCTATCTTGTGCAATAATATTTTATGTGGCACTTTATTATAGGTTGGTTTTGCTTGAAATTCTGTCTAAAATCTATCTCTATCACTTTATGGAGTCTGTTAGTTCACAGTTTGATTGACATCACCAACTTGTTCCAAAGTGGTTAGGTGTTGTAAAGACCATATCTTTCTAATTTCTGATTTTGGACTGAAAAATTATTTTAAAAATTGAGGATTGTTGAAGAACTGCTGCACCATTTAAAAGCAAGTAACTTGACACTCATTGTAAACACTGTTTACACAGCTGTTAGCTCATGAAGTAGTGGAGACCTGGCTTGCCAATGATTTTGTGATGATGCTGCTCCTTTAACAAGGTTGTGTTGTCCTTGTTTTTTTTCAAAAGTGTTAAACCAGGCAGAGTTGCTGAGATGTCTGGGTTGATCTCCTTGAAAAGGCTTTCAAGTTTAATAAAAAATACACTTGTACAATGAAAGGGGAGTGGCCAGTTCTCCCAGCTCAGCTTTTCCCTGGTTTGGTTTGGCTTTAGCAGCCTGTCAGTTTTTTGAGGCTGCTGGTCAAAGAAACAGCTCCATGCTGATCCACTCTCCCTCTCTGCCATATTTCCAGTAAAAACTGATGTTTGATTTTCCTTTTTTGCCAAGAGGGTGTTTATGGGGATGTCGAAAGTATTTGAAACAGTATTGTTAAGTTGTGAAAGAGTCATTTTTAAACAGTTAAGTTATTCTGTGTTCTGTTCTCTTTTGTTTGTGTTTCATTTGGTAATCTTGCAAATAAATTCTGTTTTGTTTAAAACTAAGTGGTTGGGCCAACTGCATCACTCCAGGAATGTCTGCATTATACCTACTTAAAAAAACTAAAAAAAAATTAGGATCCAGGCTACTTTCTTGAAATATTTTGAGGGGGTCTTGCCTGATCCATAACAACTTAGAGCCAAGGTATCAGTATAAACGGAGCTTTCACTGACAACAAATATGAGATTGGTTTGTGGACTAGTTACCAGTTCATAAAATCCCTACAGAATGAAAGCAGCCCATTCAGCCCACTGAGTCCATACAGACTCTTCAAAAAGCATCTCACCCAGATCCATCCCCTAGAAATCTTTTTTTTCCCCATGGCTAAATCTATCTAACCTACTCACCCTTACAATATGGGAAATTTAGCATGGCCAATCCACCTAACTTGCAAATCTGTGAGGAAACCCACAGACACAGGAAGAATGTTCAAACTCCACACAGACAGTCGCCTGAGGGTGGAATCAAATCTGGGTCCCTGGTGCTGTGAGGCAGCAGTACTAACTACTGAGCCACTGTGCCACCCTTCATTGATAAGAAGGCCTTCTGCCTGCCAACAACTATGTGATTGCCTCCCAGGTAGCTGAACAGCTGAGGGGTGCGACTACTTTTGAAGAAGCAACCTGATCTCCTCAGGGGCAGGATTAGTTTGTCTCTTCTCTCTGCAGTAAGAAAACATTTCAAGCCTGACGTTAGCTAGTTTAGTTCTCCTTTAAGTTGGTGTAAACTGTGACATTTGTTTAAGTCATTTACAAACAAGTGAACTTATCAGAAGAAGAAGATTGAGAAGCAGAGTTCTGGTCAGCACAAGAATCCTCTCAGTGAACCCTGTGGGTAGAGACCACAGACTTGCCTTCCCCATGTTTCCCTCTCCCCATAAGACTGATATTATTTTTCCCATCTGTTGACGTCTGTAGAGCGGGAGTTAAGAGCATTAGAGTTTTAACTACTGGAGTTTTGTGTTGCTCAGATTTAAAAAGTTATATATATATGAAGTAATAAATAGTCATTCTTGATATGTATAGATAACTGCTCTGTGCTTTCTGTTAACTTGGGTCTAAAAAGAAAGATAAATTGAGGAAATTTTATAAAATCTCTAACTTTTGAGATGACTCCAGAATAGGTGCACTTGATTTCCAGAGCACTACCTAAGTGAAGCATAACAAAGTGGGCGGCACGGTGGCCCAGTGGTTAGCACTGCTGCCTCACAGCGCCTGTAGACCCGGGTTCAATTCCCGACTCAGGCGACTGACTGTGTGGAGTTTGCACATTCTCCCCGTGTCTGCGTGGGTTTCCTCCGGGTGCTCCGGTTTCCTCCCACAGTCCAAAGATGTGCGGGTCAGGTGAATTGGCCATGCTAAATTGCCCGTAGTGTTAGGTTAAAGGGGTAAATGTAGGGGTATGGGTGGGTTGCGCTTCGGCGGGTCGGTGTGGACTTGTTGGGCCGAAGGGCCTGTTTCCACACTGTAAGTAATCTAATCTAATCTAAAAAAAAGTGGAGTAATGAATAGACAAGGTTTTATAAAGGATTAGATGGTTGTTGGAAACATTTGTTTTTATAAGCATTTTGTTCTTTTAAGTATACTAAATAGGCTTTTATCAATGCAAGATCTTTTTTCGAACGTAGTGAAGTCTACAACAGGTATTTAGAACATTATTTTGTGATGTGGTGGTGCCGGTGTTGGACTGGGGTGGACAAGGTCGGAGGTCACACAGCACCAGATTATAGCCCAACAGGTTTATTTGAAATCACAAGCCTTTGGAGCACTGCTCCTTCGTCAGGTGAAGTAAAGAAAAGCATACAGGCACAGAATTTATAGGCAGAGAGATCAACAGGCAGAGAGATCAACAGATCATACAATTGGTGTGAGTGGAGTGTTGACAGGCGAAATAATAAGTCTCTGCAGGTGGTCAAAAGTGTCAGACGGTGTGACTAAGTGTCAACAGCTGAATCGCGAGTGAAGCGATGACACCATCATCTGGATAGCATGTTATGATCTCTCTACCTTAATTAGTTTGTACAGTTCTGGATTACTTATTACTTTTGAAAGACCCTAGGCATGCGACTCTTACACCTATCAGGTTATTCCAGTCTTTTGGTTTGTCTCCAGCGTCACCTTATTTTTAATTTTCTTTTGTAATTATCTCTCTGCCTCAACTAATTGGTTTACAGGTCACCCCTTCACTTGCTATTCAGCCGGTAACACTTTACTCACACCATGACACTTCTGATCATCGGCTGAGACTTAGTATTCAGCCTATCATGCTCCACTCATTCCATTTGCATAAAACCCTAAAGAACTGTGGATTCTGGAAATCAGAAACAAAAACAGAAATTGCTGGAAAAACTCAGCAGGTCTGGTAACATCTGTGAAGAGAAATTAGAGTTAACATTTCAGGTCCAGTGACCCTTCCTCAGAATTGATGGTGTCTCAGAAAATGTGGGTTCTAATGCAGAAGATAGGGGGAAGGGAGAAGGAATAAAAGATATTTGTGGATAGAGCCCAAAGTGAGACAAGAATAGCTGGACAGACAAAAGAGTCACTAACGATCTGGCTAGGAGGGTGAATACCTGTTAATGGAGACGGTTAATGTTTAAAAATAGTTTGAGTGTAATAGCAGACAATGTGATTACAAAGCCTGGTGTGTGAGGAAAAAAGCAAATTACTGCGGATGCTGCAATCTGAAACCAAAAGAGAAAATGCTGGAAAATCTCAGCAGGTCCTTGGCCTCCTCCATCGCCAGATCATGGCAACACGACGCCTGGAGGAAGAGCACCTCATCTTCCACCTAGGAACCCTCCAACCACAAGGGATGAATGCAGATTTCTCCAGCTTCCTCATTTCCCCTCCCCCCACCTTATCTCGGTCCCAACCCTCCTTCTTGACCTGCAATCTTCTTCCCGACCTCTCCGCCCCCACCCCCTCTCCGGCCTATCACCCTCACCTTAACCTCCTTCCACCTATCGCATTCCTAACGCCCCTCCCCCAAGTCCCTCCTCCCTACCTTTTATCTTAGCCTGCTTGGCACACCCTCCTCATTCCTGAAGAAGGGCTTATGCCCGAAACATCGATTCTTCTGCTCCTTGGATGCTGCCTGGATTGTGTGAAGTTCAGGTAAAGTGCTGCTTCACCAGGAAGGTATGTTTGGGCCCTTGGATATCGAGGAGGGAGGAGGTAAACGGGCAGGTGTTACACCTTCAGCGATTGCCGAGGAAGGTGCCTTGGGGTTGTTGGGGGGCATTGGGAGTGAAAGAAGAATGGACCAGAGTGTCTTGGAGGGAATGGTCCCTGTGGAAAATGGACAAGGGAGGGGAGGGAAATAGGTATCTGGTGGTGGCATCTTCCTGGAGGTGGCGCAAAGGGTGACTGATGATCTTCTGAATGTGGGTATGAGTGGGATGGTAGGTAAGGATGGTAGGTGGGGGTGAAGAGAGGGGGTGAGGGTAGAATTGCGGGAGATGGGTCAGACCTAGTTGAGGGCCCTGTCGATAACGGTGCTGGAGAATCCTCACTTGAGGAAGAAGTTAGACATTTTGTAGGCTCCCTAGTCGAAGTTTGGTATCATCAGAACATATGTGACAGGGATGGAGGAACTGGGAGAATGGAATGGGTCTTTACAGAAAGCAGGGTGTGAGGACACATAGTCCAGGTAGCTGTGGGAGTCGATGAGTTTATAGTTTTTATTAGTAGCCAGTCTATTTCCAGAAATAGAAATTGAGATGTCAAGGATGGGAAAGAAGGATTCAGAGAAGGACCAGGTGAAAGTGAGGGCAGTGTGGAAATTGGAAACAAAATCAATAAACCTTTTGAAATCTGGAAAAGAGAGGGAAGCAGCACCATGATATCATCGATACACCGGTGGGGGCTGGAATAGGACTGGAACCAGAAATGTTCCACGTACCCCACTAAGATACAAGTATAACTGGGGCCCATGCGGGTACCCATGGCCACTCCTCTGACCTGAAGGAAATGAGAGGAGTTTAATGAGATGTTGTTGAGGGTGAGGACTAGCTCGGTGAAGTGGAAGAGAACAGTGGTGGGTGGGAATGTTTCAGGCTTTTGCTCCTGGAAGAAGCAGAGAACCCTGAGACTGCCTGGTGGGGGGTGGACATGTAGAGGGATTGAACATCCACGGTGAAGAGGAGGCGGCTGGAACCAGTGAACTGAAAATTCTAAAACTGGCATAAAGCGTCAGAGAAATCACGGGTGTATATGGGCAGGGACAGGACCGTAGAGAAAAGACTGTGTCGGGGTAGGAAGAATTCTGTGGGGCAAGAGCAGCTAGAAACAATGGGTCTGCCCGGGCAGTCCTGTTTGTGGATTTTCAGGAAGAGTTGGAAGTGGGCTGTGTTGGGCTGGGGATTATCAGCTTGGAGGCAGTAGGGGGAAGATTGCCAGAAGAAATGAAGTCAGTGACTGTCGTTGACACAATGGCCTGATGTATCATGGTGGTGTCATGGTCCGGGGGAGATAGGAGGAGGTATCTGAGAGCTGGCACTCAGCCTCTGCAATGTAGAGGTCAGTGCACCAGACAACAACAGCACCACCCTTATCAGCAGGCTTAATAACAAAAGCAAAAGTGAGGACTGCAGATGCTGGAAATCAGAGTCTAGATTAGAGTGGTGCTGGAAAAGCACAGCAGGTCAGGCAGCATCCGAGGAGCAGGGTCAGGGTTGGATTTAAGCACGTGCAGTGCAATCAAATTGGAGGGAGATAGGTTGGATTGAGGGAAATTGAGGCGACCAGTGTCAGATTGACAATTCTCAATGAACAGATCGAGGGCAGGTAAAAGGTCAGAGACAGGGGTCCAGGTGGAGGGAGAGTGTTGGAGCTGGGCAAAGGGGTCTGTGGGACGAGGAGAGGACTCTTGTCCAAAGAAATGGGCATGGAGTCGAGGATGACAGATGAAGGGCTCAACGTCATGTTGTGCCTGAAATTTACTAAGGTGGGGATGCAGAGAAGCAAAACTGAGACTTTGGGAGAAAATGAGGATTGCAGATGCTGGAGATCAGAGTTTTGAAGAGTGTGGTGCTGGAAAAGCACAGCAGGTCAGGAAGCATCTGAGAAGGAGGGGAATTGACATTTCAGGCATAAGCTCTTCACCTCAGAAGCTGCCTGACCGGCTGTGCTTTTCCAGCACCACACTCTTCGAAACTGAGACTTTTGCGGAGTACAGAACATTCAGTATCAGACAGCAGAAGGTTAGGAGGGATGTGAATACTTCACAGGAGGTGTGGTTGGGGAGGAGATGGAGTCAGAGGGAAGAGGAGAGGAGGAAGGTTCCAGAAGGCCATAGGTTGTTACATCTTGTGGGCCTTGATGCCTGAAAGATAAAGCAAAGGTTTCTTATTAGCGCGGTAAATGAGCCGGAGGATGAAGTGGAACTGTGGAGTAGTGCAGCCCTGAGTTAGCATGTGGTGATGCTGTTGGAGAGAGAAGTCGAGAATGTGAATGTGACATCACATGCAGTGAGAGCAGCTGTCTGTGGAACGCCATTTGTACTATCTTTTTGATCTCTCTGCATTTTAATCTCTCTGCCTATAAATTCTGTCCCTGTGTGTTATTCTTCACTTCACCTGATGAAGGAGCAGCACTCCAAAAGTTAATGATTTCAAATAAATTAGTTGAACTATATCCTGGTGTCATGTGACTTCTAACATTATTTTCTGGTGTCTTGGCGTGGTTCCTGAGATCTGCCTATGGTGAATACTCAATGAATTGGCATGGAGGATGATGGGAAATGGTCAAAAGGTGTGAAGTCGCCAGTGGCATGAGTAAGGTCTAAATTGGCACAAGGGCTATTGGCGAAATAAGGAGACATGCCATTGAGCTGGAGATGTCAGGAGGTGGCATGAGTTCACATGAGAAGTTTGTAGCTGATGAGGAGGTGTGAGGTGTAAAGGTACGCGTACCATATCATTTTTATTATAGCAGGGAAAAAGTCCCAAAGCAATAATGCAGACCTGTCATGCAATCTACCTCAATACCACTTCAGCTCCTGTGGCTGCCTCCCCATAGATTCCATGGTGTAAGTCCAACTCGAGCTTGCACCCCGTGCCACCTCGGAAATTTTCCAACTTGGTGCACCAAACTTGGGAGCAACAATCCAGTTCAAAGCACAAATTCACATTTAATTCTCATTGATTATAAGCACTTTTCCCACAGCATTATTTGATTTTTTATATAGCAATTAAATAATTCGAATGTTTTACAAATAAAAAAAACTGGATTCAAATAAAATTGGCAAGATGAATTGAGGTCTCAAACTTTTCTATTTACTTTTCTGTAGTTGTCAATGTAGATCTGTCAACTTCACCTTAAGCCATATATTGTTGTGGAACTGTATGAAATGCTTGCTTATATTCCCTGAAATAAGGTAATAACTGTCAGACAATACAGAGAAGTACTCAAATCATGACACCGGACAATTAAAGATTTTTTTAATGTTAATTCAGTTTCAATTTGGAGAATTTTCTTCTGCTGGCATCTTTCTAAAAAATTTGATTTTTGAATTTTACATTACTGCCTACTGCTAATAAATACTAATAGTTGCCGGTTTCCAAGCTTTAGTGCTTGTAAATTCATGAACACTGTATTTCAAATATAAGCTACATATTTTTACATATTAAGCATAATTATGACTTTATTATTAAGGTTCAAAGAACTCGATTAATGTTTCATTTAGTTTCTCTTTTCTCATCTGCTACTGCAATAATATTTCTTATGGTCTAGGGAGAGGTTTTTCCTTAATAAATAATTACAGAACTGTTTAATGCATTTTTAGAGCAGCAATCAGCTTTTATCATGGTTTGGTGCTTGTCTATTTAGTTTAATCCAAAATATCATGTTTCGACATTTACAGTCACAATCCTCAAGTGACCTGCAAGTAAAATGAAACATTATCCGTAAAGAAGTAATGACTGCAAACACAAAGATATTAAGGAAAAAGATTACACAGCATGGTGCATAATAATGAAGTTCAAATAACTTGGAAATGACAAAAACTAAAGCTATCGCTTTTCAACATTGATTCACACAGCTACTAATAACACAGGGGTTTGTTGGGCAAATTACATTTTAGTGAAGCCATGCTTCTGAACATTTATTGAAGCATAGTATTTTTGCATTGGAGTTTTCCTGAAATGTCCTTGAAGAATAACTAGTACATATCACAAATTTAGTTGCAGTCAGTCACTTCAGTGATTTTAAAAATTGATTTATGCTTTATGTTGGCAGGAAGAAGGAGTTAACCATGAATATCTGTTAATGGAATTATTAGCTACAATTAGGATGTTGCAACATACTTCAGTCTATCAGTTATTGCGAAAGATGAAACAGACAAAATTTGACATGTTAAGGTTACATTCGCAAATATTCAAATTCAATCCTAATTCATCACTTTCAGTGCTAATGCTGTTCACTATTTCCAGTAAACTCCAACTCAAATCAATTTTCACTTGGTCAAAGAGTGTGGTACTGGAGAAACACAGCCAGTCAAGCAGCATCTGAGGAGCAGGTGAGTCGATGTGAGCTTAAGTTCAAAACATCGAGTCTCCTGGACTCCTCGGATGCTGCCTGACCGGCTGTGCTTGTCCAGCATTAAACTTTTCACCTCTGATGTCCAGCATCTGCAGTCTTCGCTTCCAGTTTTTACTTCGCATGGGTCCCCAAAACTCATGTCATCAGTCTCTCCTGACACCTCCACAGACTTCAGTTTCTGGAGCTTTTTTCCATATTGGCTTTAAAGCAGCTCGAGACTTCACACCAGCTCTGACTGTTTGGTGTCTGCTAAGAACAGAACTTCTGCGTCTATGAAATTCTTATCTCTGTGTCAACCTTTGTCTGGCCCTCTCTCTCTCTCAAAGAACAAAGAGAAGAACAAAGAAAATTACAGCACAGGAACAGATCCTTCGGCCCTCCAAGTCTGCGCCAATCCAGATCCTCTCTCTAAATCTGCCACCTATTTTCCAAGGGTCTGTTTCCCTTTGTTCCCTGCTTATTTATGTATCTGTCTCAATACATCTTCAATGACGCTATCGTGCCTGCCTCTGCCACCTCCACTGGCAACGAGTTCCAGGCACCCACCATCCTCTGCATAAAGAACTTTCCACTTATATCTCCCAGTAACTTTTCCCCTCTCACTTTGAACTCATAACCCCCAGTAATTGAGTTCCGCACTCTGGGAAAAAGCTTTTTGCTATCCACCCTGTCTATACCTCTCATGATTTTGTAGACCTCAATCAGGTCCCCCTTAACCTCCATCTTTCTAATGAAAATAATCCTAATCTACTCAACCTCTCTTCATAGCTTGCATCCTCCATCCTAGTGATCCTCCTTTGCACCCTCTCCAAAGCATCCACATCCTTTTGGTAATGTGGCGACCAGAACTGTACACAGTATTCCAAACCTGGCTGAACCAAAGTCCATACAACTGTAACATGACCTGCCAACTCGTGTGCTCAATACCCCGTCCAATGAAGGAAAGCATGTCATTTGCCTTCTTGACCATGCTATCAACCTGCGTTGCCACCTTCAGGGAACAATGGATCTGAACACTCAGATTTTGCTGTACATTAATTTTCCCAGGGACCTTTCCATCTACTGTATAGTTCACTCTTGAATTGGATTTTCCAAAATGCATCAACTGGTATTTGCCCGAATTGAACCCCATCTGCCATTTCACTGCCCAATTCTCCAATCTATCTTTCTTCAGCTGTATTCTCTGACAGTCCCCTTCACTGTCTGCTACTCTGCCAATCTTAGTGTAATCTGCAAACTTGCTAGTTAGGCAATCTACATCTTCCTCCAAATCATTTATGTATATCACAAATGACTGTGGTCACAACATGGATCCCTGTGGAACACACCGTCCTCCATTTTAAGAAACTCCCTTCCACTATTACTCTCCGTCTCCTGTTGCCCAGCCAGTTCTCTGACTATCTAGCTAGAACACCCTGGACCCCATGCAACTTTACCTTAGCTATCAGCCTACTATGGGGAACATTATCAAACACCTTACAAAAGTCAATGATAAGAATCACACAACACCAGGTTATAGTCCAACAGGTTTAATTGGAAGCACAGTAGCTTTCGGAGCGCCACTCCTTCATCAAGTGGTTGTGGAGTGTAGAGTGCTGAAACATCCATTGTGACGAAGAATGTTCCTGGTTTGACTGGTCCGTGGGTGCTGAGTTTCTGTAAGAAAACCGTGCCGAGAACATTCCTCGTCACTTTGGACGTTTCAGCACTCTACACCAGCATCCCCCACAATGATGGCATCGCAGTAACAGCCTCAGTACTCAATACCAACAACTGCCAATCTCCAACCACTGTCCTATAACTCATCTGCTTTATCCTCGGTCACAACGTCTTCACCTTTGACAATCAGTTCTTCATCCAGACACATGGAACAGCCATGGAGACCAAATTTGCACCCGAATATGCCAATATCCTCATGCACAGGTTCGAACAAGACTTCTTCTCTACACAGGATCTCCAACCAACATTATACACCAGGTACATTGATGACATTTTCTTCCTCTGGACCCATGGCGAGGAGTCACTGATAAAACTACACAGTGATATCAACAAGTTTCATCCCACCATCAAACTCACCATGGACTACTCTTGACTATCTGTCTCATTCTTGGACACATGCATCTCCATCAAGGATGGACACCTCAGCACCACACTCTACCGCAAACCCACAGACAACCTCACAATGCTTCCACCCAAAACATATTAAAACAGCCATCCTCTATGGACAAGCCCTATGCGTACACCGGATCTGCTCAGCTGAGGAGGAACGTGACAGGCACCTGGATGTACTCAAGGATGCCCTCATTAGAACGGGGTACGATGCTCAACTCATTGACTGCCAGTTCCGATGTGCCACAGCAAGGTACCGTAATGACCCCCTCAGGAGCAAACACGTGCTGCAACTGACAGGGTACCCTTCGTTGGTCAGTACTTCCCAGGAGCTGAAAAACTATGGCATGTTCTTCGTGACCTGCAACACATTATCAATGAGGATTAGCACCTCACCAAGACCTCGCCACACCTCCACTGCTTGCCTTTAAACAACTGCCAAACCTCAAACAGATCATTGTTCGTAGCAAGCTGCCCGGCTGTCAGGACAACTCCATATAACCCGGTCACGGTAGGTGCTGCAAGACATGTCAGAGTGTGGACATGGATACCACCAGAACATATGGGGACACCTCCCACCATGTACATGGCAGATACTCATGTGACTCAGCCAACATTGTCTATCTTATACGTTGCAGGCAAGGATACCCTGAGGCATGGTACATTGGGGAAACCGAGCAAAGGCTACGACAACGGATGAATGGGCACCACACAACAATCAACAGACAGGAGTGTTCCCTCCCAGTTGGGAAACACTTCAGCGGTCCAGGACCTTCGACCTTGGACCTTTGGATGACCATCCTCCAAAACGGACTTTGGGACAGGCAGCAGCGAAAAGTGGCCGAGTAGAGGCTGATAGTTAAGTTCCATACCCATAGGGAGGGCCTCAACTGGGACCTTGGGTTCATGTCACACTACAGACAGACAGACTGACAGACACAGACACACACACACACACACACACACACACAACCCCCCAACCCAGACACACACACAAAGGCCCACATGTACACATATACATATACGTTTGTGGCGTGAATTTGTACTTAGAACATAGAACATAGAACAATACAGCACAGAACAGGCCCTTCGGCCCTTGATGTTGCACCGACCTGTGAACTATTCTCAGCTCGTCCCCCACACTATCACCTAACCACCCATGTGCTTATCTAAGGATTGTTTAAATCTCCCTAATGTGGCTGAGTTGACTACATTAGCAGGTAGGGCATTCCACGCCCTTAACACTCTCTGCGTACTTGCAGAGTTACTTTGCTCAAAAACTGCACGAATTCATGTAAAACTCTGTTATCTCACTTTTTAGATTAGAATCAATCTAAACATCATGGCACTGACAGAGAACACAGGGGGCTAACATCTTCAACATACTGTCTAGCTAACACCAATTGTTACAGTTAACCTGAGAATACAACTTTAAGAAAAAAGTTTTGTGATTTACACATGAAAGAAGTGAAACTAACATGGTCATTCGAGCAGGTGAAAGACTCAACAGACAATCAAGATATTTTTCAATGTATAATTTCAGTTACATCACACTGTAAACTTTTGCTATAAATTCTGTGCCTTACAATTGTGTCCTCCACAACCACCTGATGAAGGAGCGGTGCTCCGAAAGCTAGTGCTTCCAATTAAACCGGTTGGACTATAACCTGGTGTTATGTGATTTTTAACTTTGTACACCCCAGTCCAACACCGGCATCTCCAAAGTCAATGAATGTGACATCTACATCCCTTCACTCATCAATTAATTTTGTCACCTTCTCAAAGAATTCTATTAGGGTTATAAGACATGACCTTCCCTACACAAAACCATGTTGCCTATCACTGATAATCCCATTTTCTTCCAAATGGGAATATATTGTATTCCTCAGTATCTTCTCCAGCAGCTTCCCTACAACTGACATCAGGTACATAGGTCTGTAATTACTTCGATTATCCCTGCTACCCTTCTTAAATAAGTGGACAACATTAGCAATTCTGCAGTCCTCCAGAACCTCACCAGTGTTCAAGGATGCTGAAAAGATATCTGTTAAAGTCCTTGCTATTTCCTCCCTTGTTTCCCTCAGTAACCTGGGAAAGATCCCATCCAGACCTGGGGACTTGTCCACCTTAATGCCTTTCAGAATTCCCAACACTTCCTCCTTCCTCATGCCAACTTGACCTAGAATAATCAAAGATCTATCCCTAACCTCAACATCTACCATGTCCCTCTCCTCGGTGAATACCAATGCAAAGTACTCATTACGAATCTCGCCCATTTTCTCTGACTCCATGCATAAATTTCATCCTTTTTCCTTGAGTGGGCCAACCCTTTCTCTAGTTACCCTCTTTCTCCTTATATATGAATAAAAAGCTTTGGGATTTTCCTTAACTCTGCCTGCTAAGGACATTTCATGACCCCTTTTAGCCCTCTTAATTCCTTGTTTCAGATTGGTCCTACATTCCCGATATTCTTCCAAAGCTTCATCTGTCTTCAGTCACCTCGACCTTATCTATGCATCCTTTTTCCTCTTAGCTAGTCTCATAATTTCACGTATCTTCCATGATTCCCTAATCTTGCCATTTCTATCCCTCATTTTCACAGGAACATATCTCTCCCAACTCTAGTCAACCTATCTTTAAAAGCCTCCCACACATCGAATGTGGTTTCTCTTCAAACAGCTGCTCCCAATCTACATTCTCTCTTGCTATCTCTCTCTCTCTCTCTCTCTCTCTCTCGGGGTTTTAAAATTCAAGTCAACAAATATCTGAGCAATAATCTCCCATGATGGCTTGCTGATTATCTTAAGTATCCTAAGTCATGTAACTTACTTTTTTCAAATGTTATTTTGAACTTCCTGTTTAAAGTGACATTCTCACCTTTAAAAGAAACAAGTCAGATCCTGGCAGAGCTGAAAACTAAGTGCTAAATTTTCCCAAAAATTGGCTGTTTGCCAATTTTGGGAAGTTTCTTCAAAGCTACCTCTCCATATGGTTAAGCAAATTAGCTCACACAACTCTCCACTGTTCACCTCAATATGCATCCAGCGTGGTGCACCCCGGACTGTTAAAGGTAATCTCCATTGCTGAGGTGTGTGTGTGGAGGTGGGTATGAGTGTCTGTGAGAGAAAATGTATATGTGTCTGTGTGTGAGTGAGTGTAAAGGGGTATTAGTCTGTGAGAGGGTGCGTGTGTGGGTATGAGTGTGTGTGGGTATGTGTGAGCGAATGAGAGTGAGCTCAGCACCTCATTCTACCACAAACCAACAGATAACCTCATGATGCAACACTTCTCCAGCTTCTACCCAAAACATATCAAAACAGCCATTGCCTATGGATAAGCCCTATGCATAAAAATGATCTGTTCAGATGAGGAGGAACGTGACGGGCACTTGGAAATACTCAAGGATGCCTTCATAAGAGTGGGGTACGATGCTCAACCCATCGACTGCCAGTTCCAACGTGCCACAGCGAGGAACCATAATGACATCCTCAGGAGACAGACACTAGTTGCAACTGACAGGGTACCCTTCGTTATCCAATATTTCCCAGGAGCCAAAAAACGACACCATGTTCATTGCAGCTGCAACACATTATCAATGAGAATGAGGATGAGCACCTCGCCAAGACCTTCCCCACACCTCCACTTCTCGCCTTTAAACAACCACCAAACCTCAAACAGGTCATTGTTCACAGCAAACTGCACAGCTTTCAGGACAACACCATACAACTCTGTCACGGCAGACGCTGCAAGACATGTCAGAGTATCAACACAGATACCACCATTACACATGAGTACGCCTGTCACCATTTACGCAGCAGGTACTCATGTGATTCGGCCAATGTTATCTATCTCATTCGCTGTAGACAAGGATGCCCTGAGGCATGGTACATTGGCGAAACCAAGCAGAGGCTATGGCAACGGATGAATGGGCACCACCCAACAATCAACAGACAGGAGTGTTCCCTCCCAGTCAGAGAACTTAGCGGTCCAGGGCATTCGACTTCGGACCTTCGAGTGACCATCCTCCAAGGTGGTCTTCGGAACAGGCAACAAAGCAAAGTGGCCAAGTAGAGGCTAATAGCCAAGTTCGGTACCCATGGGGATGGCCTCAACCGGAATGTTGAGTTCATGCCACACTACAGGTGGCCCCATTGTGCACGCATGTGCGCGCACACACACACACATCCATACACTCACACAGACCCTCTCGCATATACACAAGCTCTCTCTCATCCGTTCACACATACACTCCCACACTCCAACATGCACCCTCTCACGGACGTACACCCCTTTACGCTCACATTCACACACATACACGTATACACACTGTCTCACACACACTTATACCCCATTCCCTCCCCCTCAACACACACCCACATGTACACGCACACATATAAATTTGTGGGGTGAATTTGTACTTGCAGGTACAGACAGCCTTACACAGGGCACCTCACAACTTCAATGCATTATCTGGGCTGACATGGCACCTATTGTTAAAGTTCACATGAGAATGTAACTTGTAAAAAAAAGTTCTGGGATTTACATATGAAAGAACTGAAACCAACATGGTCATTCTAAAAGATGAGAGACTTAACAAACAATCCAGGTCTTTTTCAATATATCATTTCATTTGCATCACACTGTAAAGTTTTGCTATAAATTCTGTAGGCAAAAGTGAGGACTGCAGATGCTGGAGATCAGGGTCTAGATCAGAGTTGTGCTGGAAAAGCACAGCAAATCAGGCAGCATCCGAGGAGCAGGAAAACCCTGTGTCTTACGAACCTATGCTCCACAATCACCTGATGAAGGAGCAGCGCTCCAAAAGCTAGTGCTTCCAAATAAACCTGTTGGACTATAACCTGTTGTTGTGTGATTTTTAATTTCGTACATCCCAGTCCAACACCAGCACCTCCAATTTATTGCAAATAGAATTTTTCCTTAGCAAATTGCTGCTTGTTTCACATCATCGCCTGACTGACTGACTGCCATTGTAATGGCAGCTACAATAATCAAGCTACACAGGGGACTGATCCTAGGTACCATACAATATTAGAACCCAGTCTAATGTTCAACACTGTCTCTCATTACTTTTGTGTGTGTTTTGTATTGTGGGCTAAAATGGAAAAAGAGCAGTTTTAAAACTGAGGAATGCAAGATTTGCTGCACAGTTTGAAAGCAACTAACTTGATACTGATTGTGAATACTATATACCAAGTAACTGTGGGTTACAACAAGGATTGCAGAAGAACTGCAGCTGCAGGGCCTTGAACAAATGTAGCTACAGTTGGCATCAAGTAACAGTTTGGTTCGTGGACTAATGGCCAATTACCAATGGTCAAGGTCTTCTGCCTGCCAACAATTATCTGAATGGCTCTCTGGTACCTGAATAGTTTGGGGCTGTGAACAAGATACAGCGAAATATTTGGACCACCATCAGCCTAGGAGCTCTCTCTCTGTTCTTTGCCATGGAAGGCACTTTAATCTGGAAGACCAGCTTATATTTCTTTCTGCAGTTGTTGTAAGCTGTGAATTTTAGTCAGTAAGTCTGAGACCTCTTACCAATGGAACAAACTTGGATAGAGACAAAAAAAACTGCAGATGCTGGAATCCAAACTAGACAGGTAGCAGGCCAGAAGAACACAGCAAGCCAGACAGCATCAGGAGGTGGAGAAGTCAACGTTTCGGGTGTAACCCTTCTTCAGGACTGGGGATGGGTGTGGGGGAGCTGCAGATAAAGGGGGTGGTGGGGGCAGGGTGGTGGTGGGGATAGGTGAAGACAGGTGGAAGGTATGATTTTGGTCAATGGGAGGAATGGATCTGGTTGGTGGCAGGGAGCAGTGGCAGTGAGGGGGAGGGGCTGGGAAGGGAGTTAGGAGATGGGGACAGAGGTTATTTGATATTGGAGAACTCAATGTTGAGTCCTCTGGGCTATAGGGTGCCCAGGCGGAAGATAAGGTGTTGTTCCTCCAATAGGTGATATGGGTTGTTTTGGCAATGGAGGAGACCAAGGATGGTCATGTCAAAAAGGGAGTGGTTGGGGGAATTGAAATGGGCACTGATTGGGAGGTCTGTTCAGCCCTTGTGGACCCAGCTATGATGCTCGGTGAACCATTCCCTAAGTTTCCGTTTGGTCTCCCCGATGAACAGAAGATCATATCGGGAGCACCTGATGCAGTAAACTAGGTTGGAAGAGAGGCAGGTGAACCTTGTCTCACCTGGAAGGTCTATTTGGGGCTCCTCCGCGGGTTTCCTCCGGGTGCTCCGGTTTCCTCCCACAGTCCAAAGATGTGCAGGTCAGGTGAATTGGCCATGCTAAATTGCCCATAGTGTTACGTGCATTAGTCAGAGGGAAATAGGTCTGGGTGGGTTACTCTTCGGAGGATCGTTGTGGACTGGTTGGACTGAAGAGCCTGTTTCCACACTGTAGGGAATCTAATCAAATCTAATCTATAGACACTTGATCCATGCTTTCTGGCAGCCTGGGTCTGAAAATCAAGTAAGTTAGGGAATTTTGCATACTTCTAAAATCTTTAAATTTTGCAGCAACTTTGGAAATTACAGGACTTGGTTTCCAGGGTGTTATCCCAGTGTGTCATGTCAAAGGATATTTACTCTTTCCCGATTTGGAGGTGGCAGAGTTAGACTGGGGAGGACAAAGTTAAAAATCTCATAACACCAGGTTATAGTCCAACAGATTTATTTGGAAGCACTAGCTTTCGGAGCACTGCTCCTTCATCAGGTGGCTCAACCACAACCACCTGATAAAGGAGCAGTGCTACAAAAGCTATTGCTTCCAAATAAACCTGTTGGACTATCCTAGTGTCGTGTGATTTTTAACTTTACTCTTTCCGGACATCCAATGAGGCACAACATCTTGTCGTTGTTCAATGTGAGAACATCACATGTTGGAAAGCTTCAGTTGGAAACAATAACTTTTATTAGACAACAGGAAAAGCAGAAACAACAATGTAACAACAGCTGCACTTGCTTCTGGGAATAAACCGGGACTGCTTGCCTTTTGAGCAACAACAAGTTTACAGTCTATCAAACGCCTCATCTTCCGGCTAGGAACCCTCCAACCACAAGGGATGAACTCGGATTTCACCAGTTTCCTCATTTCCCCTCCCCCCACCCTGTCTCAGTCAAATCCATCAAATTCAGCACCGCCTTCCTAACCTGAGATCTTCTTCCCGACCTCTCCGCCCCCACCCCAATCTGACCTATCACCCTCACCTTGACCTCTTTCCACCTATCACATTTCCGACACCCCTCCCCCAAGTCCCTCCTCCCTACCTTTTATCTTAGCCTGCTGGACAAACTTTCCCCATTCCTGAAGAAGGGCTTATGCCCGAAACGTCGATTCTCCTGTTCCCTGGATGCTGCCTGACCTGCTGCGCTTTTCCAGCAACACATTTTCAGCTACAGTCTATCAAAGATCACTTCATTCAATTCACATTTGTTATGAGCAAGTGTCAACGAAGTCCTACCTGGCTTGTTATACTGGATGCTGTACAATACCGAAGGTAATGTTCCTCCTGCGAAATATACTCCTATACCTCCTTGGTCATTTCAAGTTGATCATAGTAATTGCTGGGAAGCAAAAGTAATCATGGGTGACCTTATAAGTATCAACTCCAGGCAAAATTTTCTAAGAAAAACTAATAGATTACATGGAGTTGATTTGGTCTCACTTTGATCTGTAAGTATTTGCCAACGTGTTCTTAAATGCAATTCTGCCCTTCTGGGATAATTGGGACAACGTTTCAGTAATCTTACTATGCTTCTAATCTCCTGTTGAATACTGTTAGTGCTCTCCTAACTCTGACATGCCCATTCATCCATTTTGCCTGCTCCATTTGTTCAGGGCACTGCATATTCTCTCTGGAATTGCACACTGTCTGTAATGCATTACAAGGACCCCTTCAGACTGACTCAAGTATCGATATTTCACCTGTGGGAGATCTGTTATCAGCTTCCCCATGGTCCTGATGGAAGAATGTGCTGCACTGTATCTACACTCAGAGTTAGTCTGCAAGCTACGTAATGGAGTCATTGGCCATGGTTGCAGAAGGCAGCACTTGTATCCCAGTAACCATCTATGTAAGGCATCCAGCCTTGAAATGAAGCAGAAACATGAGAGCTCTCAACAAATTGATATCAACATCATGGGTGCTCCTAAGTACCTGGCACAGTCTTCTAAAGTGGGGTATTGATCATCTTAGATGATTTGTACATGGATAACATGGAAACCTTTTCTGTTATGAAGCCAGCCACATGAATATCTGGCACTTTGCAGCATGTGTACTATCTGGTGCAAATTGCATCAGTAACAGCCCTGATACATTTATGAATTACATTTCACTAATGGATCCTTGGAAGCAGCCAGTTACATAAAAGTTTAGTGCAGCTGTCAGCCTGACAGCCACTGGGACCTGATGGCCACCTATCCTTCAGATAACAAGTCTGATCTGGTAAACAATGCAGTTCCCTGAGGGTGTCCCAAGACAACCTTAGCCTGCAGTGGAAATGATAGCAAGGACAATGGACTCTGACCCTTTTATACTTCATTTGTATCCTGAGGGGACCTCCCCATGCAACATCTTTAAGTGGAGACTGTTTGGCAGTCACTGGAAGTAATGCTGGTATTTATCCTGATGTAGCACCAGCCAAGTCTTGTGAATAAAACTGGAGATGATAAATGTAGTGAGAGTACTAAAACCTTGTCCCTATCACCCAAGAATTCTATATAAAAACAAGTTGGTAAATACTTACAATTCAAAGTGAGAACAAATCTACTCTGTGCAACCTATTAGTTTTTCTTTGAAAATTGTTCTCACAGTTGACTCTTATAAGGTCACCCATAATTACTTCTGCTTTCCAGTGATTACTATGATCAATGTGAAATGACCAGTAGAATGGTCAATATTGTTTGTAGCCAGAATTTATATTCATCGTGGTGAGTCATTGCATGCATTCCACGTGCAGAATTCTATGATTACAGATATTTCAAACCTGTACTGACCTGTGCTGCCTGATAATGAAATTGCCCTTAAAAGCCCACAAGTAAAGCCTGCATCGTCAGACAAACACAAAGCAATTACTCCACTCACTCTGGGTGTGGAAGCAACTATTTTTTATATACATTGCTTATTTGCAGTTCATGGAAGGCAATACAAGTAACACTTTGCAGAGTGAGTTGCAAACTAAACCTGTTTTATCTTGGTACTCGCCAACTTTTCATGTTCCTTTCTTCCTTGCACTGCCTGTCAACCCGTTCAGGTTTGATCTTGCACACTTTCCCACTCAATAACGTAATTGTATCTTCATCTCCCAACATTACCCACAACCCCCAAGCCTTCGCCCTACAATAAAGACATTTCAACCACTGTGATGCACAGGCCCCTGTCAATGGTAAGGGTGTATGACAATCAGTGACACCTCTTACCCTGCAGGTACATATTCTCCAATGTACTGCCGTCTCCCAGTCTTATATGGGTGTCCCCGTCATAATTTTCATCACCTTTGCACCAGGCATGCTGCCTCTAATCCCCACAATTAAATTCTCAAATTTCCCTATCACAGTGGTATTCTCTGCTCCCCCCACCTTTACTTTCAGTGAATTGGATCCCAGGGCTAATTGAGATCCCCATCACTTGACTTGGAAGGACAGTCCCAATTGATGATCAGACCCATGACTGATTTCTCTAAAGCTCCTTGATTGACTTCCTAATATTCCATGACTGGTTACACTGGACCTGCAGAGCTAAACGTGGTCCACCTCCCAGACTATAATGATACAGAACCCCTGAGCCTGACCATCCCAAGTGGCCAACAGATTGTGTCCAAGTCCCTAGTTGATAGCGGACCCCGCCATTAGATTAGATTAGATTAGATTAGATTACAGTGTGGAAACAGGCCCTTCGGTCCAACAAGTCCACACCGACCCGCCGAAGCGAAACCCACCCATACCCCTACATTTACCCCTTACCTAACACTATGGGCAATTTAGTATGGCCAATTCACCTGACCCTGCACATCTTTGGACTGTGGGAGGAAACCGGAGCACCCGGAGGAAACCCACGCAGACACGGGGAGAACGTGCAAACTCCACACAGTCAGTCACCTGAGGCGGGAATTGAACCCGGGTCTCTGGCGCTGTGAGGCAGCAGTGCTAACCACTGTGCCACTGTGCCGCCCACTGACCATGGTAGAACTCCCTAACTGATAACAGTTCCCTTGAATTGACTGAAGATTACTTCCCTTGGACATTAAGACATGGAAATTTTATTGAAGCACATTCAATACCACATAAGCTACTGACACTTGGTGTAGGTGTGAATTGATGTAGTTCAGTGCAGTACAGCAACATCTTGGCCCTCTTGACTGAACACTGCTTGAAAAGTTGTTGATGCATTTTTCATTTCCAATCACATGACTTTACATTGATTGGGTCCATCTGAGGTCATAAAAGCTGATATTTCTTTGGCCATTTCGATCAATGCAACTTAGTAAGCCCATCTTTTAACAAGTTTTATTTGTTCAATCCTCTCAATACAATCCTCCAGTTGTGGAATTGGATATGAATCCACATTTTTTATTGGTCTGTTTTTAAATCTATCCACAATCATTCTGATCCATCTGGTCTCAGCTTATCAGAATAGGTGAGCTTCAGTGACTGTGACTCAGATCAATAATGTCATTCCATATCATGAACTTGGTACCTCCCTCAATTGGGTTAACTTCTCTTGATGAGTCATGTGATGTTGCTTTGTGGGCAGTGCATCCCCGACATTGTCATAAAAGCACTAGAGCAAACGAAATGGGAGCATAAGTAGGTCATTTATCCCCTCTATCTTTGTGATGGAGAATTCCAGAAAATCACTACCCTCTGTGAGAAAAAATCCTTCCCATCACAGCTTGAAATAAGTGCTCCCTTATCCTGTTGCCATGTCCCTTAGTTCAAGATTTCCCCACAGATGGAAACACTTTCTTCACATCTATCCTGTCAAAGCCCCTCAGAGTATTGTATAGATCAATAAGATCGCCCCTTATTCTTCAAAAGTCTTTTGAATAAAGGCTTAAGCTGTTTGGCCACTCTCAATAAACTATCCCCTTCATCCCAGGAATCAGCTTAGTAACTGCCTCCAATGACAGTATATCCTTTTATAAATAAGGAGACCAAAACTGTTGCACTCCAGGTGCAGACTCCTCAACACCCTATAGAGTTGTCACATTACTTTCCTATTTTTAAACCTCAAATTTCAAACAACAAAGGTCAAGTTTCAATTTTGCCTTCTTAATTACTTGCTACACCTACATGCTAACCCCTCATGTCATGCACAAGATCACCTGGATCTCTTTGTGTTGCAGTTTATTCCACTCAATTAAAATATGTCTTTGATTCTTCCTACCAAAGTCAATCATGGGATTCTTTATTGCAGAGAGCTGGGTTGGTTAAGTCTTTTCACTGTGGTAGACAGATTTTTCATCAGTAAGGGAATCAATGATATGAGGTGAACTCAGGAAAATAGAGTTGAGGGTTATCAAATCAGACATAATCTCATTGAAAGCTGGAGCAGACTCAATCAGGCAAATGGCTTCCTTCAGCTCTTATGGTTTAATGGTGAGGTGTTATGTTGGTGCCAAATTCCTCCATGCTCCTTGCTAGTGAGCATAGACCTTTTTGGCAAGCCTGTCCGTGCATTATTTTTTTTTGTCCCTGCACATCAGCCCTTTTCTGCACATCACTCCACTGAAATGCTCATCAGAGTGCTCAATGACAGAATTTGTTCACAACTTCATCCTTTGATAAGTTCAAACCTGTGCTACTGCTACCCTGGCTGCAGACTGCTCATGGTGTATCATCATGTTTGGATCTTTCCCTTAAACTACTTTCTAAAGTAACAGTATCTGTATTTCAGCTGATTGCTATTAGTGTGGTAATAAAAGACAATAGTTCTTCTCCATTATTGTCCTTCTACCTTTTGTTCCTTGACCACTATTTGCCAAGTGGCACTTCTTGGATATATACATAAGATTATGGATTTATATAGGATTAATTGGCACAAAGAGAATTTATTCAGTTGAAGCGGTTATTGCCAATGTATATTCTCCACTCCTACCCCCTCCCATTTTCTTCTCATCTAAATTTGCAATCATACCCTTCTCCCTCATATGATTGCCTAGATTTCCCTTTAGTCCATGAATACTGTTCACTTTAGCCACTTGCCTTGACACAAGTTTTACATTGTTACCGTTCTTTGGGTGAAGAGTTTGATTTGAATTCCCTCTTGTATGTTTTGATGACTATCTTATACCTGAAAGGAGAAATATATGAGGGTTGTGCTGTAGCGAGCAGAGTTGGTGTGAGGAGGGGAATGAATATTTTAAAATATTGTGATTCTTTTAAACATCATCTGACATTCAGCTTCATTGCTCCAAAAATTTAACCTGACATAAATCTCAGTGGAGTTTTGTGCTGACCTCTTGTATTATATCCAACAAATACAGTAAAAAAGAAATCTCAGGCCTGAACTCAGAACAATTTGCTTCTCAGTAGGTAATCTGATGGTACCAATTTCAATCAGAGATCTTTTCTATGCATGAACAGCCATAATCACATCCTGCTTGACTTGCTAAAAACACAGCGTTTTTGTGAAAGTATCAATACTGCAGGTCTTTCTGGGAGAAGTTCTCTCCATTAGCTTTGGTACAAACCTTAGTTTTGATTCTGTAATTGTGTAAAATTATTTAATTAAAGATAAACATTTTAACTACTATATTTTAGTAGAATATTTGTCAATTTTACATAAACATAGGCAAGATAACCTACTAATCATCTCCTGCTCTTCTTGACTTGAGTTGAGATTTGTTCAAACAGTTGTTGCTGGAACAGATTGTTTGAATGACTGGGTTTTATTGCTACTGTGAGTTAACCATTCTAATTTTCAATTACCAACCACTATTAACCAGCAGCAGGCAGGGCTCAATTGACAAGAAAGCAATGTCAAGGCTACATATAACCATCACTAGGTTTTCAATTTTTCATAAAATGCTGCCAGTTTAACAAACATATGGAACTAAGTAAGCAACACCAAGAAAAGCTAGCTTATCCAATTTGAATTGTATGTGTACCCTGTATCGAAAACAATCACTCCCCTTTGTATTCTTTTAGTCCAAACTGCTCCATGTTGTATCAGAATTAATCTAAATTCTTTTCAAACTGTTTAATCAAATCCATATATACAGAAGATATTTCCTTGAAAGATCTGATCTTGCCTTAAAATATTTTTAAATATCCCACGTATAGTACTTTTTAAAAATTACTCTCTCTAAACCTAGGATTTCCCTGTTGTACTCAACTCCACTTCCTATGTTCGAAGGGATGTAGTTCTGAACATCTTTGACAGACAACTGATTTAACCACCTTTCGCTGGCCATTACTAACCATTCCTGGGTCCTCCTGTGCATTGCTGAAATTGTTCACTCTTCAAAGATTATTCAGAGTAAAATTCATGCAAAGCCAATCCTGACATCTCCTCCACCACAAGTTGTCCACCCTTTATCTTGGAGCCTTAGCACCAGTAAGTAAAAGGAATCCATCAGTTTTATAATCTGTTCAGCTGCATCTTTCACTTTTCTCCCTTCCTATGTACAGCCAGGTCAAAATCACAATTTTCTACTGCCCTCATTTAGAACTCACATCTTTGTCTAACTGCTGGACATCTCCTGCTTTGCTTGCTCTGAGTCCATCTTCTCCACAAGACTCATCTGTTGTTCCTTGATATTATTATGGCCAAAACGTTGACTACCCACTTCACTTCTCTGACCAAATATTTTAAGGTTTTTCTCTCTTCAGTACCGACATCCCAACTCCTTATCCACCCCCAGACCAGCTACCCCCAACTTTAAGTCTGACTTCTTCAAAATATACCTGCTGTTCTTGGAAACTACAAACTCTCTGTAATGTTCCTTAGTTTCCAAAGTCTTGAATCATTTGTCACCTCCAATGACATATCCATCTTCCCCAAATTTCTCTATTTAGATCCAACCAGTCATATTTCTATCCCCTCAACAGTACTGGAACAGCCCCCCACCAAAGTCACAAATGAAATTCTTTATGGCTGTGACTATGACTTTGATAAATTATCCCTCCTTATCCTTTTTGAACCATTTGCAGCCTTTCTCATGGTTAACCACGCAGTCGTCCTCCTGTGTTTAACCTCTGTTATCTGGATGGAACTGCCCTTGTTTGTTTCCATTCTTATGTATCTACTCATAACCAGAGAGTCACCTGCAATGGTTTAGTTTCCCACTCAAAACCATTAACTCTGGACTTTTCCAAGGATCTATTCTCAGCCTCATTCTACTTCATATATTACATGCTATGCATGTGATATCATCTTAAAGAACTATATTGAGTTCCACAAAACCATATCTTCTTAAAGTTATGCCAGCCACAACTTGAAAAATCCCACCTCGGCCCGTACCAATTGGCTCTTGTGTATGCAGCATCAAAGCAAGAAAGCAAGAGGTTTGTTAGCTTTTATCATGAGAGGATTTGAGTACAGGGGCAAATAAGTCTTGTTTCACTTGTTTAATACATCTAAAGTATCACATGCAGTCCTAGTCCCGCAGCCTAAGGAGAAGGGCATATTTGCCTTAGGGGCAGTGTAACGGACATCCACCAGGCAAGCCTTTTGGGATTGAGATGAAGAGGCACTTCTTCTCGCAGAGGGTGATAATTCCTTGAAAATTACTGCCTCAAATTACGATGAAAGCTTAGTCATTAAGTTCAAGACAGAAACTGATCGATTTCTAGTTGCTAGTAACATTAAGGTATAAGCGGTATAGCGAATAAATAAGGTGTTCATGTAGATGATCAGCCATGAGCTCAAATCACAAAGCTGGCTCAACTGGCTGAATGGCCTACTCCTATTCTTATGTTCCAATGCTCAGTACTTACAAAAATACATAAAGAGATGCGCGTTTAGACAAATATTTTCTTTAAAAAAATTTAAAGGAAATGTTGCCTAAGTCTATCACAACACCACCTCTCTGGACTTTCCACTGTCTCTGATTTGTCATACTGCTTGTCCAAAAATAAGTATTGCATGAGCCATAATTCACTAAACGTAAACATTGGTATAACTGAGGCTGTTGACTTTGATTCATTGATATTTCATTGATTTCATTGATTTATTGTTGTCGCATGTATCGAGATACAGTGAAACATATTGTTTTGTGTGCTACACAAGTAGATCATACCATACAAAGTGCATCAGGGTAGCAGAACAGAAAGCAGAATACAGCGTATTACAGCCACAGAGAAGATGCAGAGGGAGAGAAAGATCAGAATTAACATTTGAGAGGTCAGTTCAAAAGTCTGATAACAGCTGGGTAGAAACTGTTCTTGATTCTGTTCGTAACTTTATCTAAACTTTTATATCTTCCACCTGACAGAAAAGGGTAGAAGATGTGTACGTGGGGTTGGAGGGGTTTTTGATGCTTTCGTGAGGCAGCGGGAAGTAAAGGTGGAGTCAATGGATAGAATAGGTAAAAATAATGACTGCAGATGCTGGAAACCAGATTCTGGATTAGAGCGGTGTTGAAAAAGCACAGTAGTTCAGGCAGCATCCGAGGAGCAGGAAAATCAACATTTTGGGCAAAAGCCCTTCATCAGGAATACAGCCAGAGTGCCTGCAGGGTAGAGAGATAAATGAGACAAGGGTAGGGGTGGGGAGAAATTAGCATAGAGTACAATAGGTGAATGGGGGTGGAGGTAGAGGTGATAGGTCAGAGAGGAGGGTGGGTGAGGGTAGCAAAGAGTACAATGGGTGAATGGGGGTGGGGATGCAGATGATAGGTCAGAGAGGAGGGTGGAGTGCATAGGTGGAAAGGAAGATAGGCAGGTAGGACAAGTCATGGGGACAGTGCTGAGCTGGAAGTTTTGCACTGGGATGAGGTGGGGGAAGGGGAAATGAGGAAACTGGTGAAGTCCACATTGATGCCCTGGGGTTGAAGTGTTCCGAGGCGGAAGATGAAGCGTTCTTCCTCCAGGCATCGGTTGGTGAGGGAGTGGCGGTGAAGGAGGCCCAGGACCTCCATGTCCTCAGCTGAGTGGGAGGGGAGTTGAAATGTTGGGCCACAGGGCGGTGTGGTTGATTGGTGCGGTTGTCCCAGAGATGTTCCCTAAAGCATTCTGCTAGGAGGCATCCAGTCTCCCCAGTGTAGAGGAGACCGCATCGGGAGCAATGGATACAATAAATGATATTGGTGGATGTGCAGGTAAAACTTTGATGGATGTGGAAGACTCCTTTGGGGCCTTGGATGGAAGTGAGGGAAGAGGTGTGGGCGCAGGTTTTGCAATTCCTGCGGTGGCAGGGGAAGGTGCCAAGACTGGAGGGTGGGTGTTTGGGGAGCGTGGACCTGACCAGGTAGTCACGGAGAGAGTGGTCTTTGCGGAAGGCAGAAATGGATGGGGGGGGAAGTATATCCCTGGTGGTGGGGTCCGTTTGGAGGTGGTGGAAATGTCGTTGGATGACTTGGTTTATACGAAGGTTGGTAGGGTGATAGGTAAGACCCGGGGGGTGTTCTGTCCTTGTTATGGTTGGAGGGGTGGGGTCTGAGGGCAGAGGGGCGGGATGCGGATGAGATGCGTTGGAGGGCATCTTCAATGGATAGAATGCTGCTTTGTGTGATGGACTGGACTATGTCTATGACCCTCTGTAGGGGTCTTGTGAAGACCAGTTGCCATACCACACTGTTATGCATCCAGATAGGATGCTTTCTGTGATGCTTTTATAAAAATTGGTAAGAGTCCTTGTGGATATGCCCAATCTCCTTAGCCTCCTGAGGTAGTAGAGACATTGTTGTGTTTTCTTGACCATTGCAATGATATGGGTGGACCAGGACAGATTGTTGGTGATCACGCCCAGGAATTTGACACTCTCAATCATCGCCACCTCCGTACCACAGATGCAGACAAGGATATGTCCTCTATTCGGCTTCCTGAAGTCAATGACTAGCTCCTTCATTTTATTGATGTTGATGGAGAGATTGTTTTCTTTACACCATGCCACTATGCACTCAATTTCTTTCCTGTATTCTGTCTCATCGTCGTTTAAGATCTGATCCACAACAATAGTGTCATCAGCAAATGTCTGAATGGAGTTGGGGCAGAATTGGGCCACACAGTCATGAGTGTATAAGAAGTATATTGAGGAGCTGAGTATGCAGGCTTATAGGGCACCAGTGTTTAACGACTATGGTGGAAGAGATGTTATTGCCAATCTGACTGATTGTGGTCTATGGGTTAGGAAGACATGGGTCTAGTCACTGAGTAGGGAACTACGACCCAGATCTCAGAGTTTCAAGGTGAGTTGGTTTGGATTTATGGTGTTGAAGGTGAAACTACAATTAGTAAGTAGGAGACTGATGTAGGTATCCTTGTTATCCAGATGTTCCAGGAATGAGTAGAGGGTCAGGTAGATAGTGTCTGCTGTGGACCTGTTGCACCAGTTGGTGAATTGCAAAGGATCAAGGCAATTTGGTATGGTGGAGTTAATGTGAGCAATCAACTTATAAGCATGGAGGTCAGAGCCACCGGGTGGTTGTCATTGAGGCACGTTACATTATTTTTCTTTAGCATCAGGATGATGGTGATCTTCTTGGAGCAGATGGGGACTTCAGATTATAATAAAGAGAGGTTAAAGGTGTCTGTGAATACTCCCGCCAGCTGATTCATACAGGATCTGAATGCATAGCCGGGGACTCCAATAAGGCCAGTCGCTTTCCGTGGCTTCACTCTCAAGAAGACCAATATGATATCTACGGTGGTGACAGTGGGTACAGGTGCACCCAAGACTGTTGGGATAGGTGACATTGTTTCACTGACCTTCTGTTCAAAGCTAACATTCCTGTTTGCTTTGTCACCCCTTATGTCAAGTAAGCCTTGCCACAAACGATGAATGTCCATGTGGTTGATCTGGGTCTCAAACTGAGTTTGTTGTTACCTCTTGGCATCTCTGATGGCCTTACAAAGGTTGTACCTGGATTTTCTTTGCAGGTCAGGGTTGCCTGACCGGTACGCTTTAGACCAGGACTTCAGTAGCGAGTGGATCTCCCATTTCATCCATGTCTCAAACTCTGCTCCTGGCTCAACACAATTCCTTGGTCACTATTTTGTTCTCTGGTAACAGTCTAAAGCTGAGTCAAATGGTTCACAATGTTATTGTAGTGTTTGACTCCAGCTTGAGCTTCGAACCACATATTTTCTCCATCACTAAGGTTACCTCACCACTTCCATAACATTGCCCAACTCCAACTTTACTCCAGCTCATCTGATGTACAAATTCTCATTCATGCTTGAGTCATCTCAAGACTTGACTAATCCAAAGTTGAACTTATAGCATTTCATAGATTCAACTCAGATAAACTTGTGCATAAAAATTTCTACTGCCATATATTAAGTTAAACTATCTCCAATAGGTGATGAGCTACACTGTTTTAATTTTAATATCCTCATCCTTGCTTTTAAGTTCTTCAATGGTTTCACCACTCTGAATCGCTCCAACCTGATAAATCTTCAAATCTCTGTGCTGCAGCTCTTTCTTTGTGTATGTCAGCAGCTGTGTTTTCAACTGTTTTGTCTCATGGTCAGATGTCAGAAATGCTAATAATATGAGTAATGCATCATTGCATGTGGCCTGAGGGTTTAAAGGTCTCATATTCCATCTTACCTTAGATCACTTGAAATACGACAAGCTCTGTTGTAACCTGTTGGAGGCATGTAATGTTTACACATAATAGTTTGTTGTAAGACATGTTGATTTCTTCAATACCATTATACATCTAATTTCTTACATTACAGGAGATAACATAAGTATTGCTGAACAGGTTAAATACTTTGACGGAGGTGCACAAATCATAATGAGGCACATGTGTTGTGTCTTTTCAAGATGGTTTGGTGATTCTTGATGAAGGGCTTATGCCTAAAACGTCGATTCTCCTGCTCCTTGGATGCTGCCTGACCTGCTGCACTTTTCCAGCAACACATATTCAGTGTTGGTGAACCACAAGCCAATCATGAAGTGATGAGACCATCAGTGGGCTTTTGTCTGGAAGGAAGACAGAAGGACAGAAATCTCGCTTATTGAGAGCTTTTAGCCAACCAGAGGCAATGCAGTCCCAGGAACTCAGAACATACCAGGCTCCAGGATGTAATATTGGTGATGGGGGTGGCATTACAAGTTTGGATGTTGAATGTATTTGACCAAGAAACAACTCCCTTCTGCCAATCTGATTAATTAGCTGCACAATTTCAGTTGTCAGGCATGCCACATGGCAGCAGATCTTCATGCAGAATGAAGGCCTTATGTTGTGATTAGTTGCTTACTTAAAAGGGTTTCAATTACAATGAGGTGGAGTAGTTGGTCTTTCTGCCCAAACTTCATTCTGCAGAAAAAAGAAGACTGCCGTCCGAGCGAATGTCCTTCTTGTCTCTTAACTCACCAATAGGGAGAGAAAATTCTAACCCATGAAACCTAGGGGCAATATTTAGTTATCAATTTGGGGATAATGTAAGCTCATGATATTGCTACAAACAAAAAGATCTTGAAAGCACAGAGATTTGAAGGTTTATCAGGTTGGAGCGATTGAGAGTGGTGAAACAATTGAAGGACTTAAAAACAGCAAGTGCAATTCAATGACCCCTTTAACATATCACATTCCAAGTACAATATTGTGCCGAGGAAGGAGATATCAGAAGAGATTTCCAAATATTTGAGCAATAAGGTAGGTTATAAGAAGCATCTTGAAGGAAGGAAGAGATGTAGAGTAGGAGAAAGCTTTAGAGAGAGATTTCCAGAGGTTAGAGCCAAAACAGTTGAAAGCGCAGCTGCTAACGTACATGAAGAAAGAAGAAATACAATTCTGCCCTGAAGATAGCTGAGAATCCTATCCTCAGATGAGTAATACCAGTTCTGTACAGCAGAACACTTAGCAAGAACAAAACAAAACGTAAGTGAAACTGTTCAACTAACAATCACAGTGAGAGTTGAAGTAATGGGCATTCATTATCAATAAATCCTCCTCAATTCATAAATGTACATTTAGACCAAAATTTAAATAATTAAAGTGAAAGGTTTTATAGTTACTTTTAGGATGAAACAATCACTGGGCACATTAAACTGTATCCAAAAATTTTATATTTAAAAAAATGCTTTATTTCATAAATATGCAACATGTTCAGAGATAATGAGTTGTCTAACAGACCTATTCTATAGATAACTGGAACAAAACACAGCCAGCAAAGACCAGGTCATGTGTAGCATATTATGTTAATCCTGCTGAACTGATATTTGCATATTTACATTTCTGGCAAGGAGAACTTTAGTTTACAGAAGTGGAGTATCCAAAATCCTCCCCTCTGCACCACAAAGCTCCAGCTGCACATTATAAAATACTTGATACGGATGTAAAATATAAATGTTGAGTGACTTCACTTGGCTTCACGTCAACCATGCCAAATGCTGATACAGCTGTCGTCTTTCCTGTGATCAACCTGAGAATGCCTATCACAGACAACAGAATGGAATTTAATGTGAATGAAATTTAATTTGGTCTTGACTTAGGATTATAAAAATATTTCTTTTGCATGCAGATGTCCTGTTTGTAACTGAATATGCAGACAATGAGAGGTAGGCATATTACATTAAACACACTGCTTTTTAAATCCTGGATCATCCATTTTTTATCATGGAATCCTTTGGAAAGGAGGCAATATGAACTAAGTGATCCATGTTGGGTTTGCAACTAAGTCATGAAGCGACCCCAAAGGAACAGAGTGTTCTGATTGAGGGTCAAACACCTTGAATTTGGGTTGAAACTCTAGGATCATTGCAGAAATGTTCTTCTTGGATAAGCTTGGATATCAATGTTAATAAACTAGATCATCTAACTTGAATTATTGAATAATTTTACAATAAAGAATTTGCTTAGTTGGAATATTCTAATCAGGTAATGAAATATTCCATCCATGAACATATGGATTAATGAACTGATTGTGAATTTTTTAAAAAACTTCTTCATAAGATATAAGCATTGCTGGCAAGCTGAATGATTATTGACCATAGTCATAGTCATAGTCTTAGAGATGTACAGCATGGAAACAGACCCATCGGTCCAACTCATCCATGCCGACCAGATATCCCAACCCAATCTAGTCCCATCTGCTAGTACCTGGCCCATATCCCTCCAAACCCTTCTCTAATTGCTTTTGAATACATGATGTTGAGCCTCCTTCTTGAACAACTGCAGTTCATTGGGTGAGATGCACCCACAGTGCTGTTACAAGAGGAATTCCAGAACTTTTCCCAGCCTCTGAGGAATGATGGTTGGCATAGAGGGCAACTTGCAGGTGGCCATGCTTTCAAGCACCTACTGCTTTGTCTTTCTAGGTGGCAGAGGTCACAGGTTTGGGAGGTGCTGTCAAAGAAGCCTTAGTGAGTTCTGCAGTACACATTTTGGATAGTACACACTGTTGCCACCATGCACAAGTAACAGAGGGAGCAAGTGCTTATTGTAATGGACACAATTTTGTGTGTTTTGTGTTCATGAAGTTGAGCTTCTTGAGTGTTATTGGAGCTTCACTCATTCAGGCAAGGAGAAGAATTCCATCATACTCTCCAGTTGGTTGGACCCACATTGGGAGTCTGGAGATGAGATAATTGCTGTAGAATACCCAGCCTCTGACCTGCACTTGTAACCATCGTATTTATGGTTGCTCGTCCAGTTAAAATTCTGATCAATGATAACCCTTTGGTTGCTATATATGGAATATTCAATAATAGTAATGCCTTTGAATGTCAACGGGAGATGTATTGATTCTCTTTTGTTCAAAATGGTCATTGCTTGGCACATAAATGTTACTTGTCACTTATCAGCCTGAGCTCCATTGTTGTCCTGGTCTAGCTGTTTACTATCTGAGGCTGTTATGAATGGTCCTGAGCACTGTGCAACCATCAATGAATGTGCATGCTTCTGACTTGTGGTGGAGAAGATCATTGGACTTGGGGTACTGATGTCATACTTGGTCAAAAGTTGCTTCGATGTCAAGTGAAGAATCACTTACCTTGCCTCTGGAGTTCAGAGAATCACAGAATTACAGATTCACAGCTGTGTTTCAGTGCAGAAGGAAGCTATTCGATACATCATGCTTGCACTGGTTCTAGTTATATGTATCAATTCTTTTTTTTGTCCCTATATTTTCCATATTATTTTTATCCAAATAATCATCTAATGTCCTCTTAAATGCTTCAATTGAACCTGATTTCACCAAATTTCTGGGCAGTGCATTCCCAACCCTAAATATTCACTGTGTAAAGAAGTCTTTTTGCATCACCCTTGCTTCTTTTGCACATCACTTTAATTCTTGTTCCTTATATAAATGTTTGGGATGTGAATATAGGAGGTATGATTAGTAAGTTTGCAGATGACACCAAAACTAGTGGTGGAGTGGACAGCGAAGAAGGTTACCTCTGAGTAAAATGGGACCTTGATAGCCCAATGGGCCAAGATGGGCTGATGGAGTTTAATTTCAATAAATGTGAGGTGCTACATTTTGGAAAGGCAAATCAGGGCACGACTTATACACTTAATGGTAAGATCCTGGGAAGTGTTGCCTAACAAAGAGACCTTCTGATGCAGATTTATAATTTCTTGAAAGTGGAGTCGCAAGCAGACAGGGTACTGATGAAGGTGTTTGCAATGTGTAGCATTATTGGTCGATGCTTTGAGTACAGGAGTTGGGAGGTCATGCTGTGGCTGTACAGAACATTGGTTAGGCCACTTTTGGAATACTGCCCACTATAGGAAAGATGTTGTGAAACTTGAAAGAGTTCAGAAAAGATTTACAAGAGTATTGCCAGGGTTGGAGGGCTTGAGCTAATAGACAAGCTGAATAGACAGGGGCTATGTTCCCTGGAGCATCAGTGGCTGAGAGCTGACCATATAGAGGTTTATAAAATCATGAGGGGCATGGATAGATTGAATAGCCAAAATCTTTTTCCCAGGGTAGGGGAGTCCAAACCTGGAGGGCATATATATGGAGGTGCTGGTGTTGAACTGGAGTGGACAAGGTCAGTAGTCACAAACAAGGTTATAGTACAACAGGTTTATTTGAAATCGCAAACTTTCAAAACACTGCTCCTTTATCAGGTGGAGTGAAGAGAAGCACACTGGCATAGAATCTATCGACAGAGAGTTGAAAAGATCATACAAATGGAGTAATGATTTTCAATCGTGTTAATGAAAAGCAAATACGCTTTATCATTTTGCTTTATTTATGTAGTGCAGAAACAGATTATCTATAGCATCAGGATAAGATAAAATGTCTGCTTTTAAAAGGGCAAAAATGTTAAACCATACAGAGCACCATTTTTCTTATATAGGCATATATAGGACTTGCAGACTGAGTTTTACGATGAGGGCAAATTAATGCCCTCAACAAAATCTCTGTCCTGCAATGATGGCACATTGCTGGCTTTGACTTTTGTTCCTCAGTGGATAAAGTTCCAAACTGAATAGCTGCTGGCCAATCTGATTGGCCAACAGCTCTGGCAGTTCAAGCAGCACCAGAGCTCAGTCGTGCGTACAGTTAAGTCTGCAAGAAATTTCAAAAATAGAGCGATAGATCTTGGACTCAGGTAACTCCATGATTTGGACGAAGATTTGGGTGGATTGGTAAATGGATTTTGGAAACCAGACTAAGATGCACAAAATTGCCTTGCTAATGTGTCTTGATGCACATAAGGCAATTTCTACATGAGATTTTCACCCCCAACCTTTTGCTTCCTCAAAGAGCAGATTCCCTCCTCTTACCTGACAGGGACAGTTAATAGTATGTTAATAAGCTCAAATGCATGATGACTTTCCTTTTAATTTGGCAGGTGAGGTGCAGACATTGGCACCTGCTTCCTTACATATTATGGGAAATGCTAGATATTGTGCACAATCATAGCTTGCAAACTTAAAGTCCCAACCTGGGATTCACTTCTTGGAAAATTATTGGTCTTGAAGTTTGGCTGCCTACCCTATTTGTTTCTAAGCTTCCAATGTGGCAGGCAGATATTCATTTTGAGCTGGAAGCATGCCACCTACCATATGGATGAAGAAAACACACTGTGCCGTGTTAATTTGTACATGCACGTAAAGGACTTGAAAGCTGTTGTGATCCCCACTACAACATTGATTGGCCTGAGGAAGCTGGTGTCAAAGGAGCCAAGGCCAATTTACATGTTGACCAGGAAGCAATTCCACAATTCTGCAAGGCCTGTCCAGTGCCATGGGCAAAAGTAAAGGCAGAAATTAGAAGGCTGGAAAGCGAAGGAATCATCGAAACAGTCCAGTTTGCAGAATGGGCAGCATCAGTCATGTCGATGGTAAAGTCCAACGGGTCAGTACGCCTTTGTGGAGGTTTTAAACAAATGGTAAATCACTTTTCACAGCTGGATAAATTCCCAATCCCTTGCATAGGAGATTTATATGCAAAGCTGACAGGGGGGTGCTGTCCTTCACAAAGTTGGACATGAGCCATGCGTACTTGCAATTGCAGTTAAATAATGATTCCCAGAAATATGCTACAATTAACACCCATAAGGGTGTTAATGTACATGACTGCCATTTGGGGCATCGTCAGCCAGTGCCATTTTTCAGCGGACAATAGAGAATATTTTACAAGGTCTACCCCAGGTTGCCATTTATCTGGATGGGGATATGCTAATAATAGGAAGGACCAATAAGGAACATTTAGAGAATTTGGACATTGGCATGTCTCTTAGGCAGGTGCACACCTTAGAAGGGAAAAACCTATGTTCCAGGCACCCCAAGTAACCCACATGGGCTACAGAGTTGACAAGACCAAATTACACCCATTGGAAGATAAAGTGAGAATGATCAAAGGTGCCCTGGCTTGTACATCTGTACCGGAACTTAGGTCTTTCCTTGAGGTAGTGAATTGTTAAAAGAAGGTTCATACATAAATGGCCTCCATCTGGCACCTTTGCATCAAATCTTAAGAATGAGTCAGCCTTGGAGATGATTGTATAGCCAAGCCATAGCTTTCAGGCAAGTCAAGGAACAGCTATCATCCTTGAAGGTGTTGGCACACTCTGATCCCAAGGGAGATCTGGTATTGAAATGCAATGCCTCCCCATATGACATAGGGTTAGCATTAACTCACAAATTACTCAAAGGAGAGAAATGCCCAATACCGTATGCATTCAGGCCTTTGACTAATGCAGAGCATAAATTTGCCTGGATAGAGAAGTAAGATTTAGCGATCGTATTGGAGCCAGGAAGTTCCACCAATACCTTCACAGATGAAAATTTGTAATAATAAAACACTAAAAACTCCTACTAGGTCTACTTAAACAGGACAGGACAGTGCTGCCCATAGCTTCTGGCAGAATTCAACGGTGGCCTCTAATACCAAGTGCATGTCATTACAAGTTTGAACACTGTGCGGAAGGGCATGTTGCAAATGCAGATACATTGAGGAGCAAGAGTGATTGTCACGAGCAAAGGTCACCACCAGGCACTGGCTGAACTCTACCAGGGTCATCCAAGGTTTCCAAAATGAAGATATTGGTGAGTAGTTATGTCTAGTAGACAGAATTGGCTGCAGACATAGCTGCAGTGGTAGGACAGTACCCAGAGTGCTAACAAGGACAAAAATTGCCACCAGCAGCTCGCTCACATTCGTGAGAATGATCGGGTAAATCCTGGACTTGACTAAACGTTGACTATGCAGTTTCATGGACTCAATGTTCTTAGTCATTGTGGACGGCCACTCAAAGTGGCTGGACATGCTCAGAGTTCATTCATCAAACACAGAAAAACTGTGCACGCATTTTGCAATAGACAGGCTCCCAGAAGTGTTGGTCACAGATAATGTGCCATTGTTTACTAGCAGAGAATTTGAGAATTTCCTAAAGTTGAATGTTATTCATCATGTAAGGACAACTCCTTACCATTTATTATCCAATGATCTGGCAGAAAGAGCAGTCCAAACATTAAAGGCAGGCTTAAAGGAACAGCCAGGAGGAAGTGAGGACTGCAGATGCTGGAGATCAGAGTCGAAGACTGGAGTGCTGGAAAAGCATAGCTGGTCAGGCGGCATTCAAGGAGCAGAAGAATCGATTTTTCAGGCCTAAGCCCTTCAATTAGAATGAAGAAATAGCCAACAGATTCACCAGATACCAAACTGTCCCTATTCCTTGTTGATTACAGGAAATTGCATCAGGAATGCTAATGCCGGGCTCAAGACTCTGCTAGGCGAGAGTGACAGTTTACTTCAGGGGCCACAGTTTAGTGTAGGTACCACAGGAATGGCCTTGCACAGGTAAGAGGCATGGTCAGTGCAAGTCAGGTCTACTAATATCAAAAGTTTGGGTCAGTGTGATGGTCCTAAATAACATGTGGACCATATGAAAGCTGCAAACTTGCAAACGATGTGGAAGAAAAACGTGTCCAGCTCTTCGATTACCTTTCCAACTGTTCTGAACCTTTTGGGTTGTCCTTCCCAACTCAAGTGGGCGGCACGGTGGCACTGTGGTTAGCACTGCTGCCTCACAGCGCCAGAGACCCGGGTTCAATTCCCGACTCAGGCGACTGACTGTGTGGAGTTTGCACGTTCTCCCCGTGTCTGCGTGGGTTTCCTCCGGGTGCTCCGGTTTCCTCCCACAGTCCAAAGATGTGCAGGGTCAGGTGAATTGGCCACGCTAAATTGCCCATAGTGTTAGGTTAAAGGGGTAAATGTAGGGGTAGGGGTATGGGTGGGTTGCGCTTCGGCGGGTCAGTGTGGACTTGTTGGGCCGAAGGGCCTGTTTCCACCCTGTAAGTAATCTAATCTAAATGGACAAGCAGATGTCACGCCTCAACAATTTTGCCCCCTGAAGAGAGAAATGAATTTCCTCCAAGGATCCCGTGGACAAGAGGCAAGCTACTGTGCATTACTTGCCACCCAATTTCAAAAGCAGTTTGGAGAAACCTGAACCGGTGCTAAAATGTCCCAGGAGCAGCTACGGAAGAAAGAACTAACCTATGTCCACGTACTCAGATGAGGAGGGATGCAGTGATCGTAACAATATCAGCCAGATGGACTTCATAGAATATGAGTTCCCTGACTGGAGCTGTTAATTTGCTCTAATCAGGGATCCCTGACTGAGAGATCTAAACAGGAGTATTAGAGGTTCTGTTCACTCAGAAAGTGAGATCAGTTTCAAGGAACTCTCCACATGTAAATAAAGAGTGATTTGGAGATGGGATACCAGCCTCTGGAGTTATTTCAGGTTCCAACTTAGTCATGTTTAATAGTTACCCAGAAGACTTTCGAGTATTATAAACATACTCTAACTCCTGTATAACTATTCGGCTGACACTCCAACTCACCACTGACCCCCTCAACTACAGTAGCTGAGCTCTGACAACCATTTACCTTGCTTGACTTAATTTCCCCAAACCCATGCCTCACCCAAACCCATTGGATATCACTGCACTACCACCACCCGTCCAAACCACCACCCGTCCAAACCATCCCAAACTCTCAAGGCCTCTGCTGGGGACCCCATCCCACCCACCCTAGTCCATTCTGACCTAAACCTATTGCCCACTCCACACAGCCATCACAACATTGCTAGACTTATCCTATTACGACGAGCCTGAGCCTAAATCAATTGGACTGGACTCCAGCCAGAACTCCCACTCCTGCTTGCCCGTACCTCCCCAACCTCAACATGATGCCTGCCCCCCCCTACTCAAATCTCCAGAACCAATATTACCCCAAACTGACACCTCTACCCATCCTTAACACTCATCCACCTACCTGGCATCCTGCTCACCTCACCTATCTGACAAATTAATCCCTTACTTACCTTGCAATGTGTCTGGCTGACCTCCTGGACATTCAAATAACAGCATGCAGCACACTGTCAGGTGCAGAACCCTCACCTCCATCCAAGGCCCCAAAGGAGCCTTCCACATCCATCAAAGTATTACCTGCACATCCACCAATATCATTTATTGTATACTTTGCTCTCGATGCAGTCTCCTCTACATTGGGAGACTGTATGCCTCCTAGCAGAGCGCTTTAGGGAACATCTCCGGGTCACCTGCACCAATCAACCCCACCGCCCTGTGGCCCAACATTTTAGCTCCTCCTCCCACTCTGCCGAGGACATGCAGGTCCTGGGCCTCCTCCACCGCCGCTCCCTCACCACCCAACGCCTGGAGGAAGAAAGCCTCATCTTCTGCCTCGGAACACTTCAATAGACAATAGACAGTAGGTGCAGGAATAGGCCATTCTGCACTTCGAGCCTGCACCACCATTCAATATGATCATGGCTGATCATCCTTAATCAGTATCCTGTTCCTGCCTTATCTCCATAACCCTTGATTCCACTATCCTTGAGAGCTCTATCCAACTCTTTTTTAAATGAATCCAGAGACTGGGCCTCCACTGCCCTCTGAGGCAGAGCATTCCACACAGCCACCACTTTCTGGGTGAAGAAATTTCTCCTCATCTCTGTCCTAAATGGTCTACCCCGTATTTTTAAGCTGTGTCCTCTGGTTCGGCACTCACCCATCAGCGGAAACATGTTTCATGCCTCCAGAGTGTCCAATCCTTTAATAATCTTATATGTCTCAATCAGATCCCCTCTCAGTCTTCTAAACTCAAGGGTATACAAGCTCCGTCGCTCCAGTCTTTCAGTGTAAGGTAGTCCCGCCATTCCAGGAATTGACCTTGTGAACCTACGCTGCACTCCCTCAATAGCCAGAATGTCTTTCCTCAAATTTGGAGACCAGAACTGCACACAATACTCCAGGTGTGGTCTCACCAGGGCCCTGTACAGCTGCAGAAGAACCTCTTTGCTTCTATACTCAATCCCTCTTGTTATGAAGGCCAGCATGCTATTAGCCTTCTTCACTACCTGCTGTACCTGCATGCTTGCTTTCATTGACTGGTGTACAAGAACACCCAGATCTCTTTGTACTGTCCCTTTACCTAAATTGATTCCATTTAGGTAGTAATCTGCCTTCCTGTTCTTGCCACCAAAGTGAATAAGCATCCATTTATCCACATTAAACTGCATCTGCCATGCATCTGACCACTCACCTAACCTGTCCAGGTCACCCTGTAATCTCCTAACATCCTCCTCACATTTCACCCTGCCACCCAGCTTAGTATCATCAGCAAATTTGCTAATGTTATTACTAATACCATCTTCTATATCATTAATATATATTGTAAAAAGCTGCAGTCCCAGCACTGATACCTGCGGTACCCCACTGGTCACTGCCTGCAATTCCGAAATGGAGCCATTTATCACTACTCTTTGTTTCCTGTCAGCCAACCAACTTTCAATCCAAGTTAGTACTTTGCCCCCAATACCATGCGCCCTAATTTTGCTCACTAACCTCCTATGTGGGACTTTATCAAAAGCTGTCTGAAAGTCCAGGTACACTACATTTACTGGATCTCCCTCATCCATCTTCAGAGTTACATCCTCAAAAAATTCCAGGAGATTAGTCAAGCATGATTTCCCCTTCATAAATCCATGCTGACTCTGACCAATCCTGTTACTACTATCCAGATGTATCGTAATTTTATCCTTTATAATTGACTCCAGCATCTTTCCCCCCACTGAGGTCAGACTAACTGGTCTATAATTCCCTGCTTTCTCTCTCCCACCTTTTTAAAAAAGTGATACAACATTAGCCACCCTCCAATCCAAAGGAACTGATCCCAAATCTATCGAACTCTGGAAAATAATCACCAATGCATCCACGATTTCTCGAGCCACCTCCTTCAGTACCCTGGGATGTAGACCATCAGGTCCCGGGGACTTATCAACCTTCAGGCCTAACAGTCTCTCCAACACCATTTCCTGCCTAATATAAATTCCCTTATGTTCAGGTCCTTCAGCCACTGTTACCTCAAGGAGATTGCTTGTGTCTTCCCTAGTGAACACAGATCTGAGTACCAATTTAATTCTTCTGCCATTTCTTTGTTCCCCGTAATATATTCCCCTGTTTCTGTCTTCAAGGGCCCAATTTTAGTCTTAACCATTTTTTTGCCTTTCACATACCTAAAAAAGCTTTTACTATCCTCCTTCATACTTTTGGCCAGTTTACCTTCGTACCTCATTTTTTCTCTGCGTATTTCCTTCTTAATACTCCTCTGTTGTTCTTTAAAACCTTCCCAGTCCTCCGTTTTCCCACTTATCTTTGCTATATTATACTTCTTCTCTTTTAACTTTATATGTTTCTTAACTTCTCTCATCAGCCACCGCCACCCCTGCCTCCTCCTAGGATCTTTCTTCCTTTTTGGAATGAACTGATCCTGCATCTTCTGCATTATACACAGAAATATCTGCCATTGTTCCTCCACTGTCACCCCTGCTAAGGTATTGCACCATTGAACTTTGGCCAGCTCCTCCCTCATAGTTCCATAGTTCCCTTTATTCAACAGAAATATTGTCACTTCTGATTATACCCTCTCCCTCTCAAATTGCAGATTGAAGCTTATTGTATTATGGTCACTACTTCCCAATGGCTCCTTCACTTCGAGGTCCCTGATCAGTTCTGGTTCGTTACACAATACCAGATCCAGAATTGCCTTCTCCCTGGTAGGCTCCAGCACCGGCTGTTCTAAGAATCCATCTCGGAGGCACTCCACAAAGTCTCTTTCTTGAGGTCCAATACCATCCTGATTCTCCCAGTCTAGCTGCATGTTGAAATCCCCCATAACAACTGTAGTAACAATTGTTCAACCCCAGGGCATCAATGTAGACTTCACCAGTTTCCTCATTTCCCCTCCCCCCACCTTACCCCAGTTTTTAACTTCCAGCTCAGCACCGTCCTCCTGACCTGTCCTACCTACCAATCTCTCTTCCCACCTATCCACTCCACCCTCCCCTCTGACCTATCACCTTCATCCCCACCTCCATCCACCTATTGTACTCTTTGCTACCTTCTCCCCAGCGTTCCCCCCCCCCCCATCTATCTCTCCACTCTAGAGGCTCCCTGCCTCCACTCCTGTTGAAGGGATTTTGCCAGAAACGTCGCTTTTCCTGTTCCTCGGATGCTGCCTGACCTGCTGTGCTTTTCCAGCACCACTCTAATTGAGACTTCTTGAAGACCATATCCACTGCTGGACTCATGAATTCTGAGAAAGGTTGTTAACTAGAGCCCGCTGTCCAGGAATCTCAAGCCCATAAAATCCTATGAAGGCAAGCGTGTAACATTTACAAGAACAATAACAAAAACAAAAATTGCTGGAAAAGCTCAACAGGTCTGCCAGCATCTGTGGAGAGAAATCAGAGTTAGTGACACTTCCTCAGAACTGCTTTTAGCTGCTGCTAATATTGAACTTGATAGGATTGAAAACAGGGTTTCCAACCAAGATTGGAATATCTGGGTCGTATGATTTACTTAATGAATATCAAAGTACAAGGAAATATTTTTCCAAATCTGTTGTAAAACTGAATTGATTGTAAAGCCAGAATATATAGGAACAGAATTAAGCCACTTGGCCCATTGAGTTTGCTCCATCATTCGATCATGGCTTATATGTTTCTCAGCCCCAACATAGCTGTTGCTGTAGCCTTTGACAAAAATGTTGCAATGAATCAATGTATTCCTGGTGTTACAGAAAAGTATTTTTCACTTTTTAAACAAATCCCACAAGACCTCATGTATTATTTTAGCAATATCCACAATGAGATCCATTGACCTGTGCAGTGATGGAGGTGAGCAGGAGCATAGTTCTATATTTTAATGTATCAACCTGTTCCGAGATGTTATTACACATTTCTGGAACAACTGGGACTTGACCTGGGCCTCTTGTCTCAGAGGTAGGGATACTACCATGGTACCACAGGAGCATGGTTGGATATCTTTTCAGAGAATCAAGTAATTAAAATCCTTGTCCTAATTGCATACTTGTAAGATTGCATGCCAACAGTCGTGAGGAAAGAGAAATGTGGTGGCAGAATGTCTTGTGAAGCACTTGAAAGAATCACATGACTCCAGGCTTTTTGCTGTAGCTGCTCTGAGTTCCGTTAAATTAGTTGTTCTCTTTCTCATTGGAATCAAAGGAATCATGATTAAATACTGTGATTAAACTCTAATTAGCATTCAGACATTATCTACAATTGTTCTGCCCATTTATCTGAACACAATGGTTGATAGTTTCCAATAAATAATTTATAAATTTCTTCTCATGTTCAGGGTTCCTCATTAGTAGGACTATGTTTTACACTAAATAATTTTTTTTATTATTATTTTGTACTGAGAATACCGTCAGTGAAGCAGCTAAAAACCAAAACAAAAAATCTACTGGTAGCTCATTGAGTTTATTCAGTGTTGTCTCAACATAGAGACCAGAAGGTTCCTGATCTGTGCAAAAGAATTTCCATTTGGCCAGAGACAAAAAGTTGCTGTAGTTGAATCAGTGCTTTCAGGTTAAAGAGGTAAAACAGCCGGGATCCCTGCCCCTGATTACAATCTAGTGACAGATCAATGGTACAATGCAAGATAAGGTTTTACCATAGACCAGACGATTTGCCAATGGTAGCTATGAATGGAATAGATAGGGTAGAAAGGGAAACATCTTTCCCCTGAGTTGAGGGGTCAATATCCAGAGGACACAGCTTTAAGATAAGCAGCAGGAGGTTTAGAGAGGAATTGTGGAAAGAGTTTTTTCACCCGGAAGGTGGTGAATATCTGGAAATTCAATTCCTTAATATAGTATTATAGGCATGAACCATTCAGACAATGAAGATTGATTTAAATGAGCATTTAAAACATTATGGGGGACAAGACTGTGGGCCAGGTGGTGGAAAATGGGATTATAATAAAGAAATGCTTGATGACCAGTGCAGATACAATGGGCCAAAGGGCCTTTTCATGTATTGTAAACTCTATGACTGCATGACTATAAGGGTTCACACATGAAGATTGTCATTTGAATGAGATACTCAACAGTGACAAGTTCCAATGAATTATGCCCGCGCACAATGAGCAAAATATGAAGATAAAAAAAGAATGCAAATAGATCCTAAGAAAATAGTCAAAGTTGAAAATATTGGACCTTTTTTAGGCCGTCTCTGGTGAGGAAATAGACTAGAGGGTGTTTAAAATAGAGCTGCCAGAGCATGAACAATTCCTTTTCTCCGTCAAGATCCCCCATACCATTTTTCCGTGGATGGGATGAGAAGTTTTGAGTGCAAGTATTGGAAGGTCAACCAATTAAGAGCCTAACAAGTCCTGCTAACAGAGATGAGTTTGATTTCCAATCACCGCCCATGAGGCCAGTTTAACTTCAAGGACAGGCTGAGACACCAATGCACCAGGTAGGCCTTATGCCTGAGTGCAATCCCAGCCATATGTCACCTTGCACCTCACAGCCTTTCAGAATACAGTGGTGGCCTGACAAGCTTTGGAGAGAGAGTCCTTATATTTCAAAGTGCCTTTCCCTCACTTGCTTCCCATTGAACCCTGATGCTGTTTTTGAGCTGGAAGGACTTTGATTGATCCTCCAGCTCAGACAACATGCCCATCCTTAACTGAGCAGTGATCCTGCACTGTAACCATTAATTGACCACTCCAAGGGAAATCACACTGAATGACTGTTTCTGATTCATGCATGCTTTTAATTGTAGTCTAATGGTGCAGTTAAAAAGCACACAGGAAAATCTAGCATATTGTGGCAACGATTGCTTGGAAACATAGAACAATTATTAATGTCCCAATACTTTAATAATGCAAAATGATCTATTATGAATCAATGGAATTTTAATATAGTCTTGAATAGTTGAAGTGCAGATGTTTGACTGACAATACACAAATTTATTTGATAGCTAAAGACACTCATAATGAAGCAATGGATATTGAGAGGGCATTAGATTATTATTTGATTGGAAACAATGTGCAGGATTACAGATAAAGGCTTGAGATTAGCACAAAGCCAAAGTGCTCAGAAAATTGGTATTGACACAGTGGGCTGAATTGCCTTCTTCTGCACCATGATAATATTGTGATTCTATGAACAGTTTTCAGTCATAACAAACCAGTTTATCTTCCCATTGTATTGTTCCTCCATTTATATACTGAATTAGGCAAAAGTGAGAACTGCAGATGCTGGAGATCAGAGTCTAGATTAGAGTGGTGCTGGAAAAGCACAGCAAGTCAGATAACATCCGAGGAGCAGGAAAATCGACGCTTCAGGCAAAAGCTCTTCATCAGGAATGAAGGCAGGGAGCCTCTGGGGTGAAGAGATAAATGGGAGGGGGGTTGGGGCTGGGGAGAAGGTAGCCAAGAGTACAATAGGTGGATGGTGGTGGGGATAAAGGTGATAGGTCAGAGAGGAAGGTGGAGCAGATATGCAGGAAGGAAGATTTGTAGGTAGGACAGGTCATGAGGATGGTGCAGAGCTGGAAGGTTGGAACTGGGGTAAGGTGGGGGGAGGGGGAAATGAGAAAACTGGTGAAGTCCACGTTGATACCCTGCGGTTGAAGTGTTCCGAGGCAGAAGATAAGGCGTTCTTCCTCCAGGCGTCAGGTGGTGAGGGAGTGGCGGTGGAGGAGGCCCAAGATCTGCATGTCCTCGGCAGAGTATGAGGGGGACTTGAAATGTTGGACCACGGAGCGGTGGGGTTGATTGGTGCGGGTGTCCTAGAGATGTTCCCTAAAGCGCTGTGCGAGAAGGCGTTCAGTCTCCCCAATGTAAAGGAGACCGCATCGGGAGCAACAGATACAATAAATGACAATGGTGGATGTGCACCTTGAACTATAACAATGTTAGATGTAAAACAATCATCAATGATTCACACCATAAATAATTTTAAGGAAATTAATAAGCACCTCAGCAGTGTCTTGACATTCATCTGTTCCCATTGTTGTCCTACAGATGCAGCACACCAGCCATTTTAACCTAATTTGCAGTTGTCACCAAAGGTGAAACTGTGATGTTACAGGATGATGTATAATGCAGAACAATTGTAATGAAATCTCATTTTAATTTTAATTAAGGATACAGGTATCCATAAATCACATAAATTGACCATAACTAAAGCAAAAGTGATCATTATCCTGTGGTGAAAATCAAACAAAATGATGATAAATTGGAACAATGATCGTTATAGATACCTGCGTTTTCAAACCTTATATCCTGATATTGGATCCAACCACAAATTGATCCAAGGTCTATTGGGACCTATCTAATTATTTAATTGGATAAAATCATATTGGAGTCTTTTTGAAATTATTCATATTTTTAACGTATCTATCATTACAAGCACATGTACTAACCTTCTGCAGACAAAGGTGAAACACAAACACAGGGAATGATTACTCATATGGGTTATTAGACATTAGACACAAGAAAACAATAACATACTGAAGCTACATTAGATTGCAGAATCTTGGTTCGAGCAGAAGTAATGATATCATAATTGACTTCAATGCTCTCAAGTTAGGAACAAAGTAAAAGGCACAGGATACAAAATGAGCTGTAATCAGATACATAAAGTAATGAAATCCAACATTCTCCAAAATTAATGGTAGTTTTGTACTTGATTTTCATATCAATATGTATGAATGGAGGGGAAATGTTTAAATTGTTTAATTTAGGTGTATTGACATCATTATAATTTTTATAAGAGTCAAAAGAAATTCGTAACAAAACTGTTGGTATTTGCACAATCAAAGTAGCACAGTAGCACTGCTTCTGAATGTAAACTGTGAGTTAAATTGAATAGAACCTTCTATTTCAACATTTCACATCAGTTACTTTTGAAAGCTTGTGACAAATTCATGATCTTCTGTGAGCACCACATGGGCAGATGTTCTTCTCACTGTACTGAAGCATAAAAAATACTTCTCAACAGTACACACGACAAAGTCAAATGGGCTGTGTTCCAGATATGCAATTCATCTTGCTTCATATCCTCTGTTTCAGCTAAGCAATTTTTCAAACAATCCAAGTGCAATAAGCGAACATTTGGCCTTTTGTTGATGCCTTTTATAGGCAAAGGAAAAAGAATGGCAGGCTAATAATGATTTCTACTTTAGTCCAACAGAGCATATTCAATTTTGTGGTCTTACTACTGACCCCTTTTATTGTAACTATGTGATTAATATATGTGATGTTCGGGCAGTTTATAGGTTGTGCATCTAACCCAGATTACTGCCCCTCATAATAGTTAGTTGGCTATTTGTTCAACCTTTACATCAGTCTTATATCATAGCCATTCTGCTGTGGAGGTTTAGACAACTACAAACACAGTTTGCTTCCATTTGATCAAAGAGGCCATCTGTTATGTTTACACATTCACTGTTGGCTTTATGACCTTCAACACAAGAAGACTCATGTTGTATTGCTTCAACACTTAAGTAAAGACCATTGCCATTGACTCAACTGCTGAAAGTAGGATAAAAGAACAGTAAAGTACTTCCATTAGTAATCACAGTATTTGACATGTCATGATTAACTATTTGGTACTTGTTTCTTTAATAGAATGCAGCTGATGTTTTGCTTCTGCTACGTGTAAACTGCTTTCATAAACTGCTTTCTAACATCAATTGCTTTTGCAGATGTCGGTGGGTTTTTTGAGGCTGGGACCTGGATACGCTACAACTTCCTGTCTTCTATTGACATTCCTAAGGACTTCAAGAGTGCACCACAGCCAGCAAACCCCAACCTTACCTTGACCAAAGAGGATCTGGTTTTCAGTTTCAGCACGACAAACACGCCCAGTATTCTCCTGTATATTAGCACCTACTCCCCGGATTATATGGCCGTGATTCTGAAACACAATGGTAAGATGGTGACATCCTATTTTATAACTCTGCTTATAATTTTAAATGTGTGCTTCATGTGTAATTTGAGATTTGAAAATGCTTTCAATATCTTGGTGTTTGTTAATTCTATTTTAAATTTGAATAGCTATGGCTAACAATCTCACACACTTGATGCAGATTGTGTGAGATCTTCATCAAGTGCAAGTAATAGCATATTTACACTAAACAGGTGGCCCTCACTAAGCGGTTTCTTGGGTTAGAACTTCCAAATTAAGCCATTGAGAAATTCAAACAGGTCGCTCTATTCTTCAACGTAGAGTGCACACTGTTCCTATGTATAGCTCAATTCATATGCCTAAATTCAATGAGCTTTAACATAGGTGACAAAAAGCTAAGCTTGGGTATCTTAAAATATGCACAGCAGTAATAGTGAAGAATGACCAGTAAAAACAGCAAATAATCTTCCTGTCGCTAATTCAGAAAGAATCACAGGATGTGGCTACTTTCAGCCACAGACACTTTCCTCTCTGTACCTCAACATCAAGCACTGAATATTTGAACATATTTTCTCATGTTCAGCTTCCAAGTTTTGTATTCCAGGGCAAATGGAAACAGAGAGAGGAATCTTCATTGGCAGCAGAGTCTTTCTTGTTGGTTACAGAGCTAGCAAGAGGCCCACACTGCATCTTCTGCCAGTCAGGCCACTAAAGATGAATTTCAGGCCTCATAGAATTATAGAGGGGTTAGAGCACAGAAGGCATCATTCAGCTTGTCACAATGTATCTACTCTCTGCCAACACAGCAAAACAGTTTTCATTCCCTGCCTTTTCCTCATCGTTATGCATTTTTTAATCTCTCTTCAGTTAATTATTCTTTCCTCTTTGAAAAGGTCTGATTAGCTCCTCGACCACCATATTTCTCTGACAGTGTGTTTAAAATTCGAACCACTTATTATGTAAGCAAGACTTTTCCCATGTTGCTGTTGCTTCTTTTGCCTGTATCCTTAAGCCAACATCCTCTGGTTCTTGACCTTTCTGCCAATGACAGCAGTTTCACCCTGTCTGTTCTGGTCAGGTATGATATGATTTTCAGATCAGGAGCAACTTGCTGCATTTTTAATGTATCTCCACTGGGCAACAATGAGTCCTGTTAAAGAGGACACTTTATTAACCGCAAATCTCACCTAATAAAAATGCATCTTCATATCTTACCATGCAGGTCTGGTGAAAAGGTTGTAGTTATGTCCAGCAGAAGGGTATTGGATCCTGGGTTAGTGAGTGCAGTGCCCAAGGGTGGGTTTGGTCGGGTCCCGGCAGCACAGGACAGATGCCGCATTCTATAGGGAGAGAGCTTGTATCAGGTCCCAGACAGAGGGGGTTATATGGGGTCCTGAGCAGAGGTGGGGGTTGTCAGATCCCAGCCAGAAAGGAATGCATTGGGTCCAGTAGCAGGTGGTCCCAAGTGGAGGTTTGTCAGGTTCAGTGACAGGAAGGGGGTTGTGGATTGTTCCCAGAGGAGAGATTAGTGTTGAGGCCAGTGGCAGGAGTCGAGGATTGAGGAGTGCTGGGTGTAATGGTGAGGTGAGCGTTATCAAGTGAATGTTTGGGGATGTTGAGGTTTATATGAGAAGGGTTTTTGGTAAGTTGAGAGTCAGTTTAATACTTAAACAGGAGTGACACGAGTCATCTAATGTTTCTGACTGACTATTTAGTTAACTGCAACAGAACCTTCCAAAATCTCTGAATTAAATGGAAATATCTGGGTGATCCCAGCTGCAGAAGATTTGCTCATCATAATATTCAATTTCCCAGGCAATTCCCTCAGTATCTGCTCTGACATGGGTTCTGCACGGTCCTGATGTGCAACTCCCAGCTATGCTGCACAAATATGCTGCACATTGGAAATTCCAGACCATTATTTCTAGAAGTTTCCCTACCACCAAAGTAAAACAGACTGGTCTTTATAGAATCACAGACACCCTACAATACAGTTAGAGGCCATTCAGCCCATTGGGTCTGTACCGACCACCCAAAGAGTATCCCACCTCAACCCCTGTGCCCGTAACCCCACATTTACCATGAGTAATTCTCCTTAGTTTACAGCACCCTAGACACTATGGGATGATCTAGCATGGCCAATCCACATGACATGTAGATCTTTGGACTGTGGGAGGAAACAAGAGCATCCAGCAGAAAACATATGCAAAACATAGGAGAACGTGAAAACTCCACACAGGCAGTCACCCAAGGTTGGAATCGAACCCAGGTCCCTGGCATTGTGAGTCAGCAATGTTAGCCACGCCTCCATGCCATGCAATTGCTGGCCTGATTCTTACAACCTTTTTTTTTGAACAATGACATAATCTTTGAAGTCCTCCAGCTCTCTGACACCACCCCAAACCCAGGGAAGACTGAAAGATTATGCCTATACCTATTATTTCCACTCTGACTTCCTTCAGTATCCTTGGATACATCTGATCTGGCCCAGATGTCTTGTCGGCTCTAACTAACAACAGCTTATCCAATATCTTCCTATTAATTTTGAACATTGTAGTGACTGAATTTCTTCCCTGTCACCATAGCTTGGGAAGCATCTGCTTCTTTGGTAAAGGTGGATGCACAATATTAATTTGATACTTGAGCCATGCCTCTGTCTGTGGTTTCCTAACATTCAACTAACCCTGTATCCATACCATCACTATCCATTTGTTCCATGGACTTCCACTTTGCTGACAAAGCAGTTGTGTGACACTTTATCAAACACCTTTGGAAGTCCACGTACACCACATCATCTGCAATAGCTTCACCAATTGTCTTTGTTACTTCATTAAAAAAATTTAAAAGATCGTTTCACTTGAAATTGTGAATATGAGAAGTCCGTGGTTCAGCTGTGATCTGTTTTCCATAATGACACAGAGGAGGATTTCACCTTGTGCCCATAATGGGTGGCAGAATTGATGTGGATGAAATAACTCCAGAGGGTAGCATCCCATTACCAAATCATCCTTTATTTACACATGAACAGTGCTTGACTATCGTACTGCCTCCTAAAGAGTTAGGCCTCAGAATATCAGTATCAGGCCCCCTGATTGGACGAGATTAGCAATCCAATCAGAAAACTCATATTCTAAGATGGCCAGCTTGTTACAGTCACTGCAGTGGATACATCTTCAATCACTTGTATCGAGTGTAAATGACTAAACCTAGTTCCATCGAGGTAGGCACTAGTTAGCTAATCATACATTCCAGTTCCTTTCAGCAAAACATTTTGTGATCACAGTTGTAAATTTTTACAGAAGTTCTGCTGTTGTAGTTCCTAATTTTTTTTTGATTCATTGTTTTGACTAAAGTCCAAACTGTGTACAAAATCAATTCACTCTCCAGCCAGACTTAAAAACTGTTTTGAAAGAAATTGCCATGTTTACAGAACTACTTAAAAGTTCATTTTTAATTTCAGACACACAGAACAACCCACAATTTTCTAACTGAAAAAAGAAATCCAAGTTTATTGCAGCTAATATTAAAATGATAGATTCGTGTTCCACAATTTACATCATATTATACAGGGCATAAAGTATAAACTATGCACATTGTTATAATAAGTAGTGTGATACATAAGTGGCACAAACAGAATGATATCCTGAGTATATTCCTTTTGCAGTTAGTTGCAAAATATTTTTTGAAATTTGCTTTCAGCCATTTGCTAATAAATTTCCAGTGAGATGCTTTCAGGCAGGATTAGGTAAGAAAACAGAGGCAGATAGATTAATAAATATTTATGCAGAATAGATTAATCATGAAAAATAAAACACATAAGGAGAAAGATCTAGAACCGGAAATGAGAGGAGAGAAAACTGAAACCAGAGAGAGCAGTATTAATAATATCATGTGTAAATTAAGAAGTCTAATTTGCTAGTTTTAAAAGTATAAACTACTATTATTATAATATTGGTCAGCATAGACAAGTTGGACTGAAGGGTCTATTTCTGTGCTGTACATCTCTATGATTCTATTACTCTAAGTCTGTCATTGTCCCAATGCTATGTAAGACTGTATAGTTTCTGTATAGTTTCACAGAGATTTACATGGATTCAAGCAGTTTTTGAGCAAAATAAAATTTAATTCTGCAAAAACAAATGTACCCCGCACACTCACACCAACATACGTACCCTCTCACACATACCCTGTCACACTCACACACACACTTAACCAAGCTTACACACACACACACTCTTTAACGTGCACTCATACCCACACACACACTCACATGCACACTCAATCTGTCGCTCCTTCCTGCACGCATATATAAGCTTATGGGGTGCATTTGTTTTTGTACTTTGCAAATTTTGACATGTTCAACTTGTTCTTCACATTTAGAAAGGTATGATTTTTCTGCTTGTGGACTAAACATTTTTTGATCTTGATATCGTAGTTGACGACTTTCTTGAGTTATTTGTTCTGTCAAACAAGGTACCTACTTTGAGTCTATGTGTAACTGACAGGGTGGTTTACTCTCTTTCCTTTCACTTTCGAAAAACATCAATTATAAGAGCAATTTATATAGAATTATGGATGTTATGAATCCATTCTGAAGGCATTTAATTCTAAATTGGATTTTTGTCAATTCACTGACAAGTGGTTTTGCCATATGTTTATTTAATTATCCAAACCAGTGAAAGCCCACATATACTTTTATGATTCATTTCCCCAAACTACTTACTTGTGTAAAGCTTGTTACATTTGTGTTTAATGGAAAATAGTTTGCAATACAGGCAATTCTACAATATAATTAGATGTGAAGATTTGCAAGTTTCCAAATTCTGAAGTTTCTTATTAAGTCATTTTTAAAAGGAGTATGCATCTTCTGTTGCCATTTGCACATTCCTTTTAGTATCAAATAATTGCTAGTATTGGGTACTTTTATCATCAGGAAGTACAGCACTGGCATAATCTGAGCACATAGTGTAGTGTAAATTATGTAGCAACAGTTTGTGAAAAGAGATTTAACTTGTTAAAAATTGCTACGTGTCACTGAATAGACTAAAATGAGTGCCTCTTTCTGAAAAGAATTCACACCACGAATATCTCTCAAATATCTGAAATAGTTTCTCCAAAAATTAGTTTTCTTCCTGCTTCTTTTAAAACTGCCATCTTATGCAAGGATGTACCATTCAATGGACACTCAACATACACAGGAACCATACCTCAGTGTAAGCCTGTGTGCTGAATACAATAAAACTAGTGTCATGAAATTTGTTGCAGCTAAATCCACATCCGCATTAAACCCAACCCTGCCTCGAATGTGGTATATCTATCTAGAAGCATTTTTCAGTGAGGCTCACTGAATAGCATATGAGATTGGAAGCCTTGTTTGGCTATTCCCTTCCCTCATCTAAGATGCTGAGATTAATTGTAATGCCATTTCACAGTGGCTCAGTGGTTAGCATGGCTGACTCACAGCACCAGTGTACCAGGTTCAATTCCAGCTTTGGGTGACTGTCTGTGTGGAGTTTGCACATTCTCCCAGTGTCTGCGAGGGTCTCCTCCAGGTGCTCCGGTTTCCTCCCACAGTCAAAAGATGTGCAGATCAGGTGAATTGGCCATGCTAAATTGCCCCATAGTGTTAATTCAATTAGAGGGAAATGGGTCTGGGTGGGTTACTCTTCGGAGGGTCGGTGTGGACTGGTTGGGCCAAAGGGCCTGTTTGCACACTGTAGGGAATCTAATCTAATCTTCAAATTAGTACAGACCAGCAAACCTGGTGTATTTCTGATCTAACTCTGTACTATACTGAACAATGAAGCTATTAATACAGTGATTAGGATGCTCCTTTGAATCCACTTTGTGCAATTGCTCCTGCCCAGGCAGAACGTCTTGGTCAGATTTCTTTTGTGAACCTATGTCTGATGCCAGGCTTCAAAGATTAAAGAGAGAAATAATAAGATTCAAAGATTGCACTTGAGCCTGTTCATTTTCTGAAACCTGCAGCCTAATATTTGGGAGATAGATCAGACTATATTAGAAAGCTGTTGTGTCATCCCTCAGATCTGGCTTTAATTTCAGGTTCCACTGATGGGATAGGAAATGGATGTGATGCCCTTATTGGTTACAAGCATCCTAAGTGAAGAAAGATTTGAACAGTTATGAGCACAAAAGGTGTCAACAGTAGATTTATAAGCCTAATGAAAACAATGCAGTGAGTGTTGAAACATGCTTTTAACTAAGTAAACTGCAAGCTGGCCTTTCAGAGTGTATATCCAAAAGAACATCTACAAGGCACAAGTCAGGAGTGAGATGGAATAGTCTCCACTTGCCTGGATGGCTGCAGCTCCAACAACACTCAAGACGCTTGACACTATCCACGACAAAGCAACCCGCTTGATTGGCACCACATCTACAAATGTTCAATTCCTCCACCACCAGCACTCAGTAGCAGCAATGTGGACTATTTACAAGATGCACTGCAGAAATTCGCCAAAGATCCTTAAACAGCATCTTCCAAACCCACAACTACTTCCATCTAGAAGGACAAGGGCAGCAGGTACTTGGGAATACCACCACCTGCAGTTCCCAACCAAGCCATTCACCATCCTGGCTTGGAAATATACCGCCATTCCTTCACAGTCAAATTCCTGGAATTCCCTCCCTACCGGCATTGTGGGTCAACCCACAGCAAGTGGACTGCAGCTATTCAAGATGGCAGCTCACACCACCTTCTCAAGGGCAAACAGGGATGGGCTATCAATGCTGGGCAGCCAGCGACACCCAAGTCCCACAAATGAATTTAAACAAAACATTGACTGGATTAAGCACTACCACGTCCAAGCACAAAGCTCTGGAGTGTCCTTGGATCCAATTAACTGGCTTGCATCATTTTAATTTTTTGGGCATTTGGTATGAGGCGAAGTAGATTTCTATTAATCTATAGATGGAAGTCCCACCTCACTGAGATGCAGACCAATTCAAAGCCAGCAGCTCTGTGTCATAACAGGATCAGTGGTCAATGCCATTACTATAAGAGACCCAGTAGAAAGAAAATCCATGGATGACCCCAAAAGTAGGTATATCTGGAATCTCACTGGGGCTGACCATTTATGCCCTGATGAGGTTTTGGGGGTCATGTTGGGCAAAGTTGGGGAGAGGGTATGATGGTAGGTGGTGTCAGTATGGAGAGCAAAATCTATGGGACAAGGGGACCTCAATTGGCACTGGAGTGTGGAAAGGAGTTAGCAACTAGCAATCTGCAATGTTAAATCTGCTGGGCTACACAATGGATATAGGGACCTCCTTGACTTATTCAAAGAATTGAAGGAGGAATGAACCCCATAAATGGGCACTAATTGCAGCACACCCAACCCCTCTGCCAACTGCCTGTCAAATCATAGTGGGGACGGCTGGCAGTTGGCAGCACACGGCTGATGGCAAGGTGCCTGGATTTACAGGCTCGCCCATGTGTATTCCTATTCATAAATGACCCATAAAATTCAGCCCAGAGAAATGTTTAAGTTTAAGAAATGACTATAAAGCATAGAAAGTTTGATAGATCCACCTTGCACACCCATGTTCTCACCAGACCCTGAGATCTGTGAAGTAGAAAATTTATAAAAGTGGCCAACATTTTCTTTAAACATTCTCGACACCAAAAGTATGAAATCTGGTCATGCTGAGCACATAATGTGTGCACATTCTAGTTATAACCTTATTTTGAGTTACACTCAACTTGTGAAGTAAAGATTGTCGTAGTAAGTATAGGGATGACAACATAAGAAATAGGAACAGGAGTAGGCCACTCAACCCATTGAGCAAACCCCACCATTTCACACAATCATAGAAGATCAAGAATCAAGTTATTTAAGGAAGGAAACTGCCATCCTTACCTGGTCCTTACATGTGACTCCAGACCCACAAAAATGTGGATGACTTTTAACTGCCCTCAGGGACATAGGGACTGGCTAAGCCAGCAAAACCCTCATCCTTTGGATGCTTTTTTTACTCTTGTTTTCTCCCTCCTTTTTGAAACAGCAGAGTTATATTTTCTATCCTCCAACCTGCTTGAACTGTTCCAGAATCTATAGAATTTTGGAAGATGACAACCAACTATTTCATTGACACCTCCTGAACAAGGTGTGAGTGGGTAAAAGCATCACTCTTCGTTGGATTTAAAATTATCCTTAATTATTTTTGTTAACAATGATTTGGCCACTTTTCTTGTTGTGAGTATTCTCCTGAAAGAAACATTTGCAATGGATGTAAATTTCTTGAATGCCAACCATTGTCTATCCACAGCCATGCCTTTTAATGAAGTAGTTCAATGCAGTCAACTCAACACTCATACTTCATGATTTATTTTGTTTAGATTTAATATGAAGAAGTTGGGGCATACAGTTGATTCTAATATTACACAGTAGTTTCGTTCTCATGCGATCTTGCATTATAAGAAAATCACGCAATAGCTGCACCATTTAAACTAATGGGTCCAGAATCGCATTCTCACCAATGCATGAAAGAAAGGTTCACATTCTATAAAAAACTGTCTAAATTCTTCAATCACGTTAAAGCCAATTCACATTGAAGAAACACATGTTATAGCAGAACCAACTGTACTTATGTGTTAAATTGGTTAAAAGATGTTTCTATGATTGTCATAGTCATTATTCTTCCTTCTCCCCATGTTCATGTTGACAATATTCTTGCCTGACAACATATACACTTTCTCACTCATAGTTCCCAACAGAAATCTTCTCGACTGTTATCACAGTTCACACTTCTACCCTTATCTTCACAGTTTATATTAATATTTTCCATCCTTTTCAGTTGATACCACAATTCTTAAATTTCCTTCTAGTTACTGGAGCTCTCCCTCCATCCATAATTTGTAATCAGCCACTTCTAATGTTTTCTGCTGGAACACTTCTCCACCTAATCCTTCCATCTCATCAACTTCATGTCAATACTTCCTTCACCTACAGCTCTTCACAATGGAATTCTTTATCTCTCTCCCTTCAGGTGGCCTTCTTCTACCCTTTCATTCACACAAACAAATTTTTCTGGGCACTGCAGGCTCCTATGTAATGATGCTGCTTATTTTCCCCTATTCATTTGTATATTTTCAGATTTGAAATGATAGGATTTCCTGGGAACTAAAATTGAAGTGAGTGGATGTCACTGTTAGCACTAATGGGAGAATCAACAATCATTGTGTAAACTCACAGCTGGTTAACCACAATTTAGTCTCATCTATTTGTTGATCCTCTGAGACAGAAGCCAGAAGGCAGTTTCTTTTACAGGCAAAGAAATAATAAGCTATTGACCAATCTGTCATTTGAGGAAAGTGCATGTTTTTAAAGGGCCTCTGGGTTCTTTAGCTGTGAATGTTCTGATTCACTTAAGTTATAAAGGAACTGAGGTAAGGAAAGACTTTGCAAATGCTAACTGTTTCAATGTTGAATTTGCTTTGCAGTTTTTAAATATGTGAGACAGGAAATGACTTATTGAGCCTAAGGATATTGAAGTGTCTTGCTGTTGGAAAGCAAAATCTGACAGAAAAAAGCATAAGCCTGTTAGGGAGGCTAAGGAACTTAATAATCGGAAAATTGGGTTGTGTTGAACTTACAACATAGAAACATGCCATTTGACTCACTTGTCCATTACCAATGTTTGTATTTTTTAAAAATGAATTCATTCATGGGATGTGGGCATCACTGACTGGCCAACACTTATTGCCCATCCCTAATGCCCTTCAGCAGGTCATTGGAACTCGCTTGTTGACCTGCTGCACTCCATTTACAGTCTATTTAGGGAACTCCTTCAGAGATGTCCTGGAGCTATGGTGACTGACCTCCCACTACCCCAGTCATCCTCCTTTCTGCCAGGTATGTCTGAGTGGAAAGTTTCCCTGATCCCCACTGACTGCAGTTTTGCTAGGTCCCCTTGATGCCAAACTGAGAGAAATGCAACCTTGATGTCGAGGGCAGTCACTGTCACCTCACTGCTGAAGTTCAGGTTTTTGTCCGTGTTTGAATTAAGGGTGTGATGATATCAGAATCTCTGTGGCCCTGGTGGAATCCAAAATAAGCATTGGTGAGCTGGTTATTGCAAAGCAATTGCTGCTTAATAGTGCTGTCAAAAGCACTTTCCATTATTTTATTGCTGATTGAGAGTAGACAGGGTGGAATTTGGCTATGTTCAATTTATTCTGCTTCTTGTGTACAAGACCGACCTAGGCAATTTTCCACATTGTCAGATAGATGCCAATATTGTAACATTGGACCAGAAGTCTTCAGTACTGTTGCTGGAATGCTGTCAAGGCCCATAGCCTTTGTAGTATCCAGTACCTTCAACCATTTCTTACATTATGAGGCGTGTGACTAAAGATTTACATCTATGATATTAGGGACCTTTGGAGGAGGCCAAGATGGATCATCCACTCAACATTTCTGGCTGAAGATTGGTGCAAATGCTTCAGCCTATCTTTGGCACTGAAGCACTGATACCCTGCACAAAGGTACCCTGCACACTTCGTGACATTTGTCCTGGACATGGCAGACAGGAGGAGATCAGTGCCTCATTGATGCACCAGGAGTTGGATGGGGCTAAGGACGAGCAGTGATGAGCATAACACAAGACCGTGTCAGCCTTGTCTTAGATTCGCCATCTAGACGACAGTCTAGAAGAATGCTGAGTACTGTAAGAAGTGGGTTAAGGCAATCACCACTTCACTGGTTTATGGGAGGGTGACAATAGCCTAGTAGTATTATTGCTGAACTGTTAATCTGGAGAGCTGGGTAATGTTCTGGGGACCCTGGTTTAAAACTCACCACAGCAGATGGTGGAATTGGAATTAAGAATCAAATAATGACTATGAATCCAATGTTGGTTGTCAGGAAAAATCTATTAAGGAAACTGCCATCCTTACCCGTCAAGATTAGAGGAAAATCAACGTTTCAGGCAAAAGCCCTTCATCAGTACCCACCTCTGCCTACCATCCTTACCTGGTCTGGCCTACATGTGACTCCAGACCCATAGCAAGATGATTGACAATTAGTGATGTGCAATAAATGCTGGCCTCGCAAGCAACACCTTCATCCCATGATAGAATAAAGAGAAGTGTCACTATCTTTTCTCCAAAACATCACACTCATCTCTCCTACTGTACCTTTCTTCCACCAAGGCTCATGCTCCAATATTCTCACCAGTTCCTGCAACATCTTCCCTCAATCACTGGCACCCATCCTTAACCCAATACAACTAACGCCACATGCCATCTGCATTGCCTACTCAATTCCTTGGGACACCTCCCCACCCACCTGGAAAGTAACGGCTGTGCCATTCACTTTCATCTCCCATGTTACCAGCCTCTTTCTCATTCACGAAGAAAAGAAAATCCTTTGATAGGGCGGAAAGACTCAAGATAGGTAGTAGCCTGCTTAAAATTTGACTCTTCATCACTTTCATGGAGAGTTCCTGAAGCTGACTGTATCCAAGTTATTGGCGGTTTCCCTTGACTTGCTGTGCTGGAGTTCCCTAAACAAAGCCCGACCCCCTGCCTTGACTGAGACTGGTACCCCATAAGATGGTAAGCTGCCTTCCTTTGTGCCTGTGCTAAAGGGCAAGGCAAGGTAGAAATAATATGACCACTTTGGCTAAGGGGCAAAGTACTCAAATGCAAGCTAATGCAAGATAGGGATGCTGTGAGCATGAACTTAGGTTAGGTTCAGAGTGAGTAAGCTATATGACAGTGAATGAAGAAGTCAGAGATGCAGTCTGGTCTAGTCCATGAGTTGGCTGTGTGTTGCTGAGTGCACAGTGCCCTTGCTGCAGCTTTACAATGAGAGCCACAGCCCAAGGTATAGCAATGAAGTGCAGCGATATCATGTAAGTAGACTGAAGATGTATCGTGAGGGTTCTTAGAGGCTGGCACATATCAGATGCCAACATCCAAGGGCATATGTTGCATGTGGCTGGTGTCCATGAGCGTGTCCTGAAATGTTGGTGCCTAGTGTCCAACATGGAAATAGTTCAGATTGAGTTGTGAGCTGAATTCCTCTGATACCCGCTTTAATTTCCATGTTAAGATTTCTTGACATCTAGCTTGTTTGGTAAGATGGGAAGGTGAATATTAAAGGGATGAGTTACACTTTTACTAAGATGTTTAGCAAGCATTTTCCCCTCAAATTCTAACTTCCTGCTGCCCCTAACAACATACTCGCCACACCACTTATCAAGCTCATAAATAATGATCTGAGATGCCCCCGACATTGAGAAAGGGCTCACCAAACTTCTAGGTGTATTCTGACATCAGTCCAAACATAACCCAAGTCATTCAGACCCCTATAAGATTCTGCTTGCTTGTTTAATGATGATGCCCAGATAAAAAGTGACATCCAGGCATGATGGACACTGGTACAATCAGAACTGGAGACCACTGCTGCAGCCATAAATGTTCTTGAGGAAGAGGCATCAACAGAAGCTGGAGAAAGGGAAGTCTTAAGTCATGCAGAGGCGGACTGACACAGCCTGGCTAGGGACGTGAAGGACATGGGTGGGAGGGATTGGAATTGGCAGGAGGCATGGAATCCCACGTGGGGGCTTCCTATTAGCAAATTGGGCCCATAATTGAGAATCTTTAAATGAGTATTATTGGGTATTTAAGAAGCTCACTTAGCCCAGCCACACCCACCACCTGCTTGTCAATATTCACTTACAAATAAACATGTAATTAAACTGGAGCACTTTATTGAAATATTTCAGTAAATAAAATTAACATAAATATCTTTTGATTAGTTAATAATTTCAATAGTTTTTAATACTGATTACTGATAGTATTATTAGATAAATTGTTTTGGAGGAATTACCAAGTTATTCAGTGTGTCAGGATTGACTTGACATGCTGATGGATCCTGGACTAATGTATGTAACCATAGATATTGATATAACGCATGTCATTTTTATATTGACAAACAGGAGTTGAATGAATATACTTATTGCTCCCATTTTGCTACTAAAAATTGCGTAAGTCAAAAAAGCCTTCCTTAAGGGAAAGCTAATGCACAGTTTTTCAAAATTGGAGACATCAGATTTCCCTTCGCAGCTGTCATAAATTTTAGAAAGACACAAATGAACAATGCGTAAGCCAAAATACGATGACTAGCAACCTCTCGGCTCTACAGGCATTTTACTACTGATTAATTTTGCAGTACATCCTTCATAACCCCTGAAAGTAATTGGAAACAGGATATGGGGTTATATAGAATATGAATTGTTATGTGAATTGTGCATGATTTGGATGAAAGATTGTACCTTCAGTCCACAAATAAGTATTCCCTACACAATGGGCAGCAAATAAAAACAAGGTGTACATTCCACACACAAGCCAGGTTTTGTAAAATTTAAAATGAAAATTGCAGAATCTAAGTTATTGTTATTATTTTTATTCTTTAATTCATTCAAAGAATATTCCTGGTTAATTGCAACCTGTTTATCCAGTGTTAATCCATTCCAGTCTGCACCACGTCCAAATCAGGACAGAGGACACAGGTCAGCATGGACATAGTGGGCCAAAGGGCCTGTTTCTAAGCTGTACAACTTTGAGATCAGGCCAGAAATATGGTGCTGCCTTTGAACCATCAAGGGTACCCACCTGCACTTATAGAAACATAGAAACATAGAAAATAGGTACCCTTCGAGCCTGCACCACCATTCAATATGATCATGGCTGATCATGCAATCTCAGTATCCCATTCCGACTTTTACTCCATGCCTGTTGATCCCTTTAGCCTCAAGGGCCACATCTAGTTCCCTCTTGAATATATCTAATGCACGGGTCCCAAAAGCTTTCTTTGGTAGAGAATTCCACAGGTTCACAACCCTGAGTGAAGAAATTCTTCCTCACCTCAGTCCTGAATGGCTTTCTCCCTATTCTTCGACTATGACCTTCTTCTTGCATCTAGCCAGTTCAGTCCCACCAAGATTTTATATATTTCTATGAGACTCCCCTCCCCCCCCCCATTCTTCTAAATTCCAGCAAGTACAAGTCCAGTCGATCCATTCTTTTTCATATGTCAGTCCAGCCATTCTGGTAATCAGTCTGGTGAACCCTCGCTGGACTCCCTCAATAGCAAGTATGTCCTTCCTCAGACTAGGAGATTAAAACTGCAATCAATGCTCAAGGTGTGGCTTCACCAAGGCCCTGTGTAACCGCACCAAGCCATCTTTTCTCCGATACTCAAATCCTCTCGCTATGAAGGCCAGCATGCCATTAGCTTTCCTCACCGCCTGCTGCAACTGCATGCCAATCTTCAATGACTGTTCCACTGTGACACCCAGTTCTTGTTGTACCTCACCTTTTCCTAAACTGCCACTATTCAGATAATAATCTGTCTTCCTGTTTTTGCCACCAAAGTGATAACTTCACATTTATCCACATTATATTGCATTTGCCAAGTATTTGCCCACTAGCACACAGCTAGCTTATCCAAGTGACTTGCAGCATCTTAGCATCTAATAGCCCATAAGCTACTGATCTTGCTGTTGGCTGTTCCATGGAGGAATTGCCACTCAAACATCATGGCCCATCTGTTGTGGTCATTTTAAAAATGGAAAACAAACAGAAGGAGTTTTCTCCCTTATTATCTGTCCACCTTTGATTAGTAGCTCCCGCTGTCGGGCAGTGGGTCTACCAATTTGTCAGTCCTGGTGGGTCTTCCATTGGTCCTTCAACCTCAGAAGCTTACCCAACAAACATAATTGGATAGGGCTTGCCCCTACTCTTTTAAAAATAGTGGTGGACAAATCTGGAACAACACCATTTGGATTTGGGTATCGGCATTGGTCCCCATGCTCAGTTCCCATATTGTAATGAAAACTCAGGCCATTGAATCATCAGGAGACTTCTGACCACTTTGTGTCCAGTTGTTAAGAGGCTGCAGTGCAAATTACATTAACTGTTCTATAACTTTATTGAAATATTGATACATTGACAGAAAATTATTGCCAAAACTTTTAAATGATAAAGCCAGTGATTGCAATCTTTCAAAGTACAGTTTTTATTTAATATTGAGAAGTCCTTCTGATTTTTACAGGAAGCCTTCAGATTCGGTACAACTTAGGAGGCACAAAAGAGCCTTTCAGAATTGACTTGAACCATCGAAATCTAGCTAATGGACAACCACATAGTGTCAACATCAGTAGACATGGGAAGGAGCTACATCTCCAGGTAAATATTGTTCTTGTGGCAATAAGATGCTTGATCAGGTGAACTTGTATCTCTATATGGTTGTTCTTTCACCTCAATTCAAGATGAGAGATGTCGTTATTCAGAAAGATCAAGATATTCTTGTACACAGATCACCCCTATTGTTTTAGTCAGCCACAGCCCTTTGTCATTTGAATGTCAAAGTAACATATTACAATTAAAATATTAATGGATTTAATTTAACTTTCGCCATGACCAACAATGAATCACAATAGAAAAAAATTTTGTCTACTTCAGAGATAAGATAGATATTTAATTCACACAAGTGACTCTCAGAAACCAATTTTGATATTTTTAATCTTTTAAAATATATCTTTTAAAATATAACTTTAAAGAACTAAGGGGCAACATTTTCACGCAGTGGGTGGTACGTGTGTAGAATGAGCTGCCAGAGGAAGTGGTGGAGGTGAGTACAATTGCAACATTTAAAAGGCATCTGGATGGGTGTGTGAATAGGAAGGGTTTGGAGGGATATGGGCCAGGTGCTGGCAGATGGGACTAGATAGGGTTGAAATATCTGGTCGGCATGGATGAGTTGGACCGAAGAGTCTGTTTCCGTGCTGTATATCTCTACGGCTCTATTTATAACAGTGCCATGCCAATATGTGGCCTGCTGTTCTTCCTTTCCACAAAGAAAAAGAATGGGATTCTATTACATTTTTTAAACTTTTTTTGGGAAGCAAGCCATAAAATGTATTCACACATTCTTGCATTCCTACTTGAATTTCTATACACAGTTATCTAATATTGTGAAAACTTTTCTCTGTTGTATTCCTTTTATATTAAACTCTCCCAGTTTTGTTTTGTCTTTTGGGGATGCATTAAATCAGCATGCAAAGTTTAAAGAATAGTGACTTTATTCGGCAGGGACATATCAATTATTTAATTCAGTTAGTATTTGAAATAAGTTGAGAATTCAAGCTGGCTCCTAAAGCAGGGTCAATTTCACCAGGCTACAGTCTGTGTCAAAGCTCTTAGTATGTAAATTGTTCTGATTGCTCTGGTGGGGGTCCTGCAGAGCCGTAAACCCTTTCACAGTTTCTTCCACTACTCACAAGTTTGATAATTCCCTCATCTCCTGAGTGAACCTTCTCTGAAATGCTTCCTTAAGCAAGGAGACTGAAATTACACAAATATTCCAGGTACAGTCTGTCACTTTGGTGATAAAAATGGATGACTGACTTCCAAATTCCAACATCCATCACTTTATTTTAATAACCGGGAGCTTCATAGCATAAATGCTATTTTTAAAAAAGGGAGGGAAAAAACTGACTTAAGATGGCCACAGCAATCAATTGAGCACACCATTTGGCCAAGCAAAGAAATCTGGGTGGAAAAAATGAAATTGTCTGGAACTGAAATTAACATTTTTATCCAGGTTTGCTGAAAACTAGCCCAACCAGTCAGGGGTGAAGATACACTTATATCCTGTTTTGATTTAGACATGTAGAAACAGAATATAATAAACATTTCCAGTAACAAACATAAAGCATACATGTATGATAAGTTTCATGTACTGAGATAAAATACATCGCCTACAATTATCACACTTAGAAACAAACGTCTATTGAACATAATGAAATGCACAGACCAGCTGTATATTTCAGGGAGCTACTTTTCATAGAATAGAAATTAACAATTTGTGACTGAAACAAGCTGGAGAAAGCTGTCTCTGTTAGTCTCTCACAAAAAAAAGGTATTCAGTGACAAATCTGAGTGAAAAGAAACATTAGAACATTGAGAACTCAAGGGACAACTAGATTTTATAGCATGGGGGAGGTGCAATTGAGAACAGTCAAAGTCCATAGTGAAAAAATTGTACATTCTAAGCTTCCTTTAGTGATCTTGAGTTACAGGGTGTCATGGCCAAAGTGGAGACAGCCTTTTTTAAACTACCGCCAGTCTTTTCCAAATTTGTCACATTTTGCCTTCAAAACTGAATTACCTAGTTGATAAAATGCAAATGCAACTCAGATGTGGTTTGTCACAATTATATTTACCATTGTTGCACTCTTTTCTGCATACAACATTAAACTGTTCCCTCTTTCAATTTTGAATTTGTGTTTTCAATAATTGAAAAATCCAAATAACTACCACCATGTTTATTTCTTAGAACAAATTCCGATGTCCAGAGATACTGGAAACTAAACAGCAAAGGCAGTCAGCTGTGAAGGTTCACTGCTAGGTCAGACCGCTGTGCAGTTTTACTTGTCCTCTCATGTGGTATCTGCTCTATCTCTCTTTTCCTTCTTTATTAAAGTAATATTGTTTTGATCTCTTTTTATCCAAAGTTGCAAAACAATGCATCAGCTTGTAAAACAGTAACTACTGCTCCAAACATTTGAGGAAATCAACTCCTACACTGAAAATACCTCAAAAAAAGAGCAGCTCCTACAGGCACAATTTTTTTCCCATCCTCCATCTTGGATTACCCAGAATCCTGGATAAATGAATAGGAAGGGTTTAAGGGGATACGGGCCAAATACTAGCAAATGGGACTAGATTAATTTGGGGATATCTGGTCAGCATGGACGATTTGGACCGAAGGGTCTGTTTCCATGCTGTACAACTTTGTGACTCTATGTTCCTCCCTTTTCACACTCACACTTTAGGAATAGAATTGCTGACAAAATCACTCTCTTTCCTCATTTTTATCTCTGAAACCCTGCTTTCAGCTGTAGGGTAAAAAACAGTGAGAAATAGTCCTGTCCCTAATACATTTTTGTTGTCACAGCTCTTTTTATTTTTACATTGTACCTTTGGCATCAAACTCAACATGCAGGACAAAACCTAATTGCAACTATCCATAAACATTTGTCAGTGTCTGAGGAGATGTAAATAGTGTTGAACATGTGCAATCATCGTCTAACTTATGACCTTATGGTAAAGGATACATCATTAATGAAGGAGTTGAGGTTTGGGACAAGGGCACTCTTAAGCTGAAGAAAGACAAATATTTATGAACATGCAAATATATAAACTTATTACACCATTCAATATTAACATGGCTATTCAGTTTGTGTCTTGAATTCTCATCTCACCCTGATAATTTTTGATTCCCCTGCCGAACAAGAATCTATCTATTTTTGCCTTAGTCATATTCAATAATCCCACGTCCACTATCTGCTGAGAATTCCAACACCTCAAAATCCAAAATAAATTTTAATCATCACTATCCTAAAAGAGTGACCCTTCATTTTAAAGGTGTCCCCGGGTTCTGGACTCACCCAGATGAAGACACATTCTTTCATGTCCACCTTCTCATGACCATTCAGGATCTTATACCTTTCAATGAAGTCAATCCTTATTCTTCTAAACTCTGGTGGACATTTGTGTCAGTTTGCCCCAGCATGGTGGCAATGTTTATGTTATCTCCTGTAGTGCATGAAATCAAAAATGAATATTGTGGCATCGAAGATTCCAACAAATATTTATTAAAACTAGCTATTAGGAAGATAAGAAATAGGTACAAAGGTATCCTGTTTGGCCTCTCTAGCCTGCTCCACTGTTCAATAGGATCATGCCAGATCCGACACTCCTTATGCCCATTTTCCTGCCCTTCCTCCATAACCCTGCATTCCCTCAAGAAATTATTTATGTCAGCCTTAAATACACACAAGGACTCTGTCCTGATTGCTCTCTGTGGCAAGGAGTTCCAAAGGTTCACAGTCCTCAGAGAAGGAATTCCTCCTCATCCCAGATTTAAATTAATACCCTTTTATTCTGAGACCAAGCTCTTTGGACCTAGATTCTTCCATAGAATCATAGAGATGTACAGCACAGAAGCAGATCCTTCAGCCCAACTCGTCCATGTTGACCAGGTATCCTAAATTAATCTAGTCCCATTTGCCAGCACTTGGCCCATAACCCTCTAAACCCTTCCTATTCATATACCCATTCAGATGCCTTTTAAATATTATAAATGTACTAGCCTCCACCACTTCCTCTGGTAGCTCATTCCATACACACACCACCCTCTGTATGAAAACATTGCCCCTTAGGTCCCTTTTAAATCTTTCCCCTCTCACCTTAAACATATGCCCTCTGGCTCTGGACTCACCACCCCATGGAAAAGACCTTGTCTATTTGCCCTATCTCTGCCCCTCATGATTTTATAAATCTTTATAAAGTCACCCCTCAGTCTCTGATGCTTTAGGGAAAACAGCCCCAGCCTATTCAACTTCTCCCAATAGCTCAATCCCTTCAACCTTGGCAACATCCTTGTAAATTCTGCAACATTCATGAAGGAAAAATTCCTCTCAGCACTGAAGTCCCACCTTCATATTGAGATAAATCTCCATCATGTTGTGTGGCACTATTACTGTGCTAAATGGGACAGATTTTGAACAGGTCTAGCAAGTCAAGTCTGGGCATCCATGAGGCTCTGTGGGCCATAAAAGCAGCAAAAATATATTCCAGCACAATCTGCAACCTCATGGTCTGGTAATGCTCCTACTCAGCCATTACCATCAAGCCAGGGGATCAATGCTCATTGCAGCACCAGGCATACCTGAAAATGAGGTGTCAATGTGAAGAAGCTACCAGAAAGGATTCCTGCATGCCAAAGAGCATAAACAGAAAGTGATAGACAGAACTAAGAAAACCCACAGCCAATGGATCAGATCTAAGCTCTGCAGTCCTGCTAGTGGATAATTAAACAATTCACTGGAGGATAAGGATCTACAAATAGCCTATTCTCAATGATGAAAGAGCCCAGCACTTTGGGACAAAAGATAAGGCTGAAGCACTTGCAGCAACTTCAGCCAGTAGTGCCAGGTGGATTATCCATCATGCCCTCCTCCAGTGGTCCCCAGCAATACCCCCAGTTTTTAGCCAATTCAATTCACTGCTCATGATATGAAAAATGGTTGGAGACACTGGATACTGCAAAGGTTATGGGCCCTGACAACATTCTGCCCATAATACAGAAGACTTGTGTTCCAGAACTTGGCGTTACCCAGCCAAGCTGTTCTAGTCCAATTACAAAACTGGTATCTACCTGACTGAGTGATTCCAATTCATCCAATTACTGTCCCATCAGTCAGGCAGAACAGTGGCTCAGTGCTTAGCACTGCTGCCTCACAACACAAGGACTGGGTTCAATTCCACCCATGGGTGACTGCTTGTATGGAATTGGCACATTCTCCCTATGTCTGCATGGGTTTCCTCCGGGTGGTCTGCTTTCCTCCCACAGTCCAAAGATGTGCAGGTTAGGTGGATTGGCCATGCTAAGTGGCTTATAATGTCCATGGATGTGCAGGTTAGTTGGATTAGCCACGTGAAATGCAGGGTTACAGGAATAGGGTAAGAAGGTAGGTCTGGGTAGGATACTCTTTGGAGGATCAGTGTGGATTCTATCAGCCAAGTGGCCTGCTTCCACACTCTAGGAATTCCATAATTCTATGATCAGTCTATTCTTAATCATCAGTAAGGTAATGGAAGGTGTTCTCAAACAATACCATCAAGCAGCACCTGCTCAGCAATAATCTGCTCAGTGATGCCCAATTTGGATACCCCCAGGGCCACTCAGCTTCTGGCCTCATTACAACCTTGATTCAAACATGAACAAAGAGCTGAATTCCAGAGGCAAAGTGAAAGCAACAGCCCTTGACATCAAGGCTACATTCAACTCAGTGTGGCCTCAAGGAGCCCTACCAAAACTAGAATCTATGGATGTTGAGGGCAAAGTTTCTATCTTTGGAGTCATACCTGGCACATAAGAAGATGGTTGTGGTTATTGGAGGTCAGTCATCTCAGCTCCAAAACATCTCTGTCCTCAGCTCAACCATCTTCAACTGCTTCATCAATGACCTTCCCTCCATTGTACGGTCAGAAATGGAGATGTTTGCAGATGATGGTGTAGTATTCAGCACCATTCGTGATGTCTCATATATTGAAACAGTCCACGTTCAAATGTAACAAAATCTAGATAATATCCAGGTTTGGGCTAACAAGGGGCAAGTAACATTTGTGCCACACAAATGCCAAATAAGAGACAATCTAACCACTGTCCCTTGATATTTAATGGCGTTACCATCACTGAATCCTCCACTATTAACATCCTGGAAGTAACCATTGATCAGAAACTCAACTGGACTCACTGCATAAACACAGTGTCTACAAGAACAGGTCAGAGGCTAGAAATATTACAACAAATAACTCACCTCTTGACTTTCCAAAATCTGTCCATCATCTTCATGACACAAGTCAGGAGTGTAATAGAGTACTCCCCATTTGCCTAGATGAGTGTAGCTCCAACAATACTCAAGAAGCTTAACAGCATCCAAGATAAAGCAGCCACCTTGTTTGGCATCACATCCACAAACATGCACTCCGTCCACCTCCAACGCTCAGTAGCAGCACTGATACTATCTATACAATTCACTGCAGAAATTCACCACAGACCGTCAGCCAGAACCTTCCAAACCCACAAACACTTCCATCTAGAAGGACAACAGATATATGAGAATACCACAACCTGCAAGTTCCCCTCCAAGCCATTCACCATCTGACTTGGAAATATAAAGCTATTCCTGCACTGTTGTTGGGTTAATATCATGGAATTCCCTCCCTAATGGCATTGTGGGTCAACCCACAGGAGGTGGACTGCAGCAATTCAAGAAAGCAGTTCACCACCACCTTCTCAAGGGCAACTAGGGACAGGCAACAAATGTTGACCCAACCAGTGTCGACCACATCCCACAAATGAATGAAACAAATTATACTTTTAAAGGTCTAGTAACATTTTGTGCTATTTTCCTGTTTTACTTGCAGTAATGGAATTTCAACTGCATACTATAAATTTGAGATTTAATTTTGAAAAAAATTTCAAAACAGAATCATTAAAAATTCCACAAGAGCCAGTTTGATAGATTAGGGGTGATATAAACTGCGAAGTGAGAAATAAATTAAAATGTTTATCTCGCAATTATTGATGCCATTCTTCCTGTGATCAGCTTTGTCTTCAGCAATTAAAAAAAGCTTTATAAATGGTGACACTTTTATTTCACACTATGAGGACACTGGATCTGAGCCTGATCAATGTTGAAGTCTGCATGAAAAAGAAGATTCCATTCATCTCATAGGTTAGCTTTTCTTATAGTACAATTCTGGCTTAAATCCAGGAAATCAGCTGTTACATAAATTCCCAAAGCTTTGCTGTGAGATTTATTGCCCTCAAGACATAATGGGAGTCATTTTTCATTGTGCCACCTGTGCAGTGACCTGCAGGATCAAGACACCCATCAGTTGTCAAACTCTCCCAAGTTTTATCCCAGGCTGCTGCCCAAGTAGTGAAGTTGAAAATTATCTTCCTCTCCAGATTAAAACTATAGGAGCAGCATTGAACAAATCTGTCTTCACACAGCTACACACGACTAACATGCAATCAGCGTACACATAATATTAGGGAAAAATGTCTGTCATGTCATGCAATATTAACTGTGTAGTTTGGTGTACTTTTTGAAAATGTATGGGCTGAACGCAGATATCCACGCACAGCTATATATATGATAACTTTCTTATAAAAATGCAGTGACATTTTGTGCTGTTTTCCTGTTTCACATAGGATTCTACTGGCCTTTCTATTTATAAAAAATTGGAATCGTTATCATTATTTTCTGTGGACTAGTTTTAATTGCACAGCTATTCAAACACGTGTACTACTGTGGAGTCAGTATAGGCTATATGCTCTATCATGTGGTTGAAATATATGTGCTTTGTAAATTAAGAATTAATTGCTGAATGCTTGCTTAAAAATGGGCATGAAAAGCAATTCAGCTCATATCACGAAAGACATCTGCAAATCTAAAGTAGGGTCTGCTGACTTCCAGTGGGTGTGTTGCATTTCTATTGAATAGAGCTGGCTAATAGTTGAACATGTGGAAAATGCATTAGAATCAGAAGGGTAAGTCACATGAGAAAATGTAACTGGTGAGTGACTCTTAAGATTAGTCCAAATAGCTTTGTTGTATTTTAATTCAAGCCATCCTGAGACATAACAAACTTAACTTGTCAAAATATTTAGAACTAGCTATTTAAATATTTTAGTTTTGCTTACTTTGCTTATTGGAGAAATATTACTTAGGTTGTAAGGAAAAACAGATTTTGACAATTAAAATTAGATTAGATTACATTACATTAGATTACATTACAGTGTAGAAACAGGCCCTTCGGCCCAACAAGTCCACACCGACCCGCCGAAGCGAAACCCACCCATACCCCTACATTTACCCCTTACCTAACACTACGGGCAATTTAGCATGGCCAATTCACCTGACCCTGCACATCTTTTGGACTGTGGGAGGAAACCGGAGCACCCGGAGGAAACCCACGCAGACACGGGGAGAACGTGCAAACTCCACACAGTCAGTCGCCTGAGGCGGGAATTGAACCCGGGTCTCAGGCGCTGTGAGGCAGCAGTGCTAACCACTGTGCCACCGTGCCACCCATGCTGTGCCACCGTGCCGCCCAAAATACTAGGCCAATTCTGAAGACACCATATAACGCAACCAATTTCTTCAGGATACATTTTGAATTGACTTTTAATGTTTTTTGTGAAATGCAATAGCCAACTTGCTTGGACCCATATATGTGCATTACTCAACCATAACCACAATTAAAACCAGAAATCACTTACAATGAAAGAATTTGATCTGTTGTATGTTTGTCTATAGAAGGTACGAACAACAGACAAGCAAGAGCTTCAATTCAATGTAATTATTGGTTAAATTAGTTTTTTTAACATTTTCTTGATTTGCTTTTGGGAACAATAAAAGTCCTCAATATCTTTGTCTATATAATTTGAATGTTCAAACCTGAATGGTAAGAAAATTAAAGAAACCTTTGAATTGTTATTTCCAATTGTTTTTTTCAGTTTTTTTTTCATTTTACAGTAGCTGAAAATGTGTTTTCATCCTATGCTTTCTTCTTTCCACTCTGCCATGTACAATTTTGGATAATGTTTAGGAATTCCCTGTACTGTTAGTTTCACTTACTGTCAGCTCTAAAGTATGTGTTGAAATTTAAGCCCTGTAAAAGGTCCTTGCAGACATAAACTAAGTCTGACACCTCAGTGCAATTAAAGAATCACTTTCATTTCAAACACAGAAGGATCCATTTCCCTGTTATGGTGTACTTCAAGGATTTTTAGAGGATCAAGGGAATTCCCCTCAACAGAATTTATCCTTTAACCCACCTGCAAAATAGAAGAGTTGGACATGAATCCATTGCTATTTGTGAAGCCTTGCTAAGCACAAATTGGCTATTGAGTTTATCTACATGACAAGAGATGACAACAATTCAAAAGTAATCTGTTAGCTCTGAAGCATTGCGAATTCCTGAGGATTTGAGCAAATGTTATGAATAAAACAGTGTCACTTGCTGAATTGCAGAAAGAGCTGTAAACTTAACACAGTTTATTTGATATGGAGATGCCGGTGATGAACTGGGGTGTTTGGAAGTACTTCCAAATAAACCTATTGGACAATAACTTGCTGTTGTGTGATTTTTAACATGGTTTATTTGGGCCTTAATGTGACTCAGGGACAGATGAAAAGGTGTAAATTTTAACCCTGCCCTGCTCTTGCCTTCGGAAATGTTGAATTGATTTTCTTAAATGCAATAACAATACTGATTTGTAGTTTTGGATGGTGCTAAATGCTGCATTTAATGAACATGCATTGTAGAGTTTAAGCATGAATGTTTCTCTGGTATCTTCCTGACTAACTATATACACTGATGGATTGAATTAGCACTCAACTTGATGAATACTCATACAGAAACATGAAAAAAATACTTTGTGACTATTTCTAATGACTCTCTTAGTCAAATATTGAATCAGTAATGTCTATTGTCCTGGTTGCAAAATGCTCTGGATCTCGAAACAAGAAATGCTTTTAAGACATGAAAAATTGATATAAAAATTGCAGTTAGTATTTACTTCTAATTGCAATTCGAATGGCCTAATTTAATTTACATATTTTGGGAAAAAAACTAAGCAATCCATCTTCCTTGATTGCTCAATTGAATTAATAGACCTTCAGGTCACAATCATAGTGCAACACCTAAATTAAACCATGTCTTTGCTGCACTAATAATTGTTTTCTTTTCTATTTCTGAACATATCTGACATATTGCACAATAAAACAATTTGCAGTGTTCACAAGCTATATTAACCTGGCTGATTGCACATCAGGTCCAATACAATTCTTACCATCTGCCTCTATATTTGAACAATTGATTAATTGTTCAGCTAATTTTTTTTTCAAGAACTGGATGTTGCTATACCACTGATATTCCCAGAATTTCGCTATCTTGTTATTTCATGTGAATGTCTGATTGGCTGTGAAGAGCAGCAGATCCTGAAAATCTTATTTTTATCTCAATGCTGAGTCAGACATCATACAACACCAAGTTACAGTGACAAGCAAAGCCTCACTGGGAACTGTGTCTGTACCTTTTACAATTTATATCAATAATTTAGATGAGGGGAACAAATGCAATGTACCTAAATTTAACATGAATAGGATTATGAAATTATGATGCGAAGAGAGCATCATGAGGACATAGACTGTTATCAACAGGTTTGGTGAATAGGGAAATACTTGGTAGATGCAGTGTATAATGGGGAAAATGTGAAAATGTTCATTTTGGCTGGAAGAGTAAAAAAAAAGAGTATTAGTTAAATGGAGAATGGCTACAGAAATCCAGTTTGCAGAGGAATCGAGACATTCTCAGGCATAAATCAGAAAAAAGTTAGTATATAATTACAACAAGTAATTATGAGGGCTAGTAGAATGTTATGTGTTGTTATGAGTGGAATTGAACATATATGGTGCATAGATGAGATGACATCTTGAATGTTGTGTACAATTTTAGTCTCCTTAATTATGGAAAAATGTAAAAGTATTAGAGATAGTTCAGAGGAGGTTTACGCAATTGATTCCTGCAATAAATGGATTGGTTCATTATTTATGAGGTAAGACTGGACAAATTGGGTTTGATTCCATTGGAGTTTAGAAGAGTAGGAGGTGATTAGATTGATGTGTATAACATCCTGAAGAATCTTCACAAAGTGTGGAAAGAATGTTTCTTCCTCTGGAATGAGTCCAGAACTATGGGGCACTTTTAGGACAAGAAATGAGGATTTTATTTTTTCTGTTCATGTGCTGTTTGACTTTGGAACTCTTTGCCTCAGAGTCATAGAGTCATAGAGATGTACAGCATGGAAACAGACCCTTTGGTCCATCTTGTCCATGCCGACTAGATAAACCAACCCAATCTAATCCCACCTTCCAGCACCCGGCCCATATCCCGCCAAACCCTTCCTATTCATATACCCATCGAAATGCCTCTTAAATGTTGCAACTGTACCAGCCTCCACCACTTCTTCTGGCAGCTCATTCCATACACATACCACCCTCTGCGTGAAAAAGTTGCCCTGTAGGTCTCTTTTATATCTTTCTGCTCTCACCCTAAAGTTATGCCTTCAAGTTCTGGAATCCCCCACCCCAGGGAAAAGACTTTGTCTATTTATCCTATCCATGACCCTCATGATTTTGTAAACCTCTATAAGGTCACCCCTTAGCTTCTGATGCTCCAGGGAAAACAGCCCTAGCCTATTCAACTTCTCCCAAAAGCTCAAATCCTCCAAACCTGACAACATCCTTGTAAATCTTTTCTGAACCCTTTCAAGTTTCACAACATCTTTCCAATAGAAAGGAGACCAGAATTGCACGCAATATTCCAATAGTGGCCTGACCAATGTCCTGTACAGCCACAACATGACCTCCCAACTCCTGTACTCAGTACTCTGACCAATAAAGGAAAGCATACCAAATGCTTTCTTCACTATCCTAGCTCTCTGCGACTCCACTTTCAAGGAGCTATGAACCTGCACTTCATGGTCTCTTTGTTCAGCAACACTCCCTAGGACCTTACCATTAAGATTTGCTTTCCCAAAATGTAGCACCTCGCATTTATGTAAATTAAACTCCATCTGCCACTTCTCAGTCCAAGCTAGTGGAAGCAGGATAATTGAATATTTTTAAGACAGAGGTGATAGATTCTAATTACACAAGGGTTATTGGGGATAACAATAATGTGAAGTTTAAAATTCAAAAGACAAACAGATCACCTTTGATCTTTTTGAACTATGGAGCAGGCCTGAGGGGCTGAAAGGCATCCATTTCCTAATTCAAATGCTCACATATTATAAAGACCCACAGTTCAAACCCTATATCGGTTACAATGAAAATGTGGGGTATGAATGGTAACCTCAGAAAACCTTAAAAGTTTATTTTAAATTGCTTCATCAACAAAATAATTAAATATGCCATGGTTCAACTTAATGTTGTAGGGGCATCGTCGACAATGCCCTCCACCGCATCTCTTCCACTTCCCGCTCCTCTGTCTTTGAGCCCCGCCCCTCTAACCGCCATCAGGACAGAACCCCACTGGTCCTCACCTACCACCCCACCAACCTCCATGTACAGCGTATCATCCGCCGTCATTTCCGTCACCTCCAAACGGACCCCACCACCAGGGATATATTTCCCTCCCCTCCCCTATCAGCGTTCCGAAAAGACTACTCCCTCCGTGACTCCCTCGTCAGGTCCACACCCCCCACCAACCCAACCTCCACTCCCGGCACCTTCCCCTGCAACCGCAAGAAATGCAAAACTTGCGTCCACACCTCCCCCCTTACTTCCCTCCAAGGCCCCAAGGGATCCTTCCATATCCGCCACAAATTCATTTGCACCTCCACACACATCATCTATTGCATCCGCTGCACCCGTTGTGGCCTCCTCTATATTGGGGAGACAGGCCGCCTACTTGCGGAACATTTCAGAGAACACCTCTGGGACACCCGGACCAACCAACCCAACCACCCGTGGCTCAACACTTCAACTCCCCCTCCCACTCCACCAAGGACATGCAGGTCCTTGGACTCCTCCATCGCCAGACCATGGCAACACGACAGTTGGAGGAAGAGCACCTCATCTTCCGCCTGGGAACCCTCCAACCACACGGGATGAACTCAGATTTCTCCAGTTTCCTCATTTCCCCTCCCCCCCACCTTGTCTCAGTCAAATCCCTCAAACTCAGCACCGCCTTCCTAACCTGCAATCTTCTTCCTGACCTCTCCGCCCCCACCCCACTCCGACCTATCACCCTCACCTTGACCTCCCTCCACCTATCAAATTTCCAACGCCCCTCCCCCAAGTCCCTCCTCCCTACCTTTTATCTTAGCCTGCTGGACACACTTTCCTCATTCCTGAAGAAGGGTTTATGCCCGAAACGTCGATTCTCCTGTTCCTTGGATGCTGCCTGACCTGCTGCGCTTTTCCAGCAACACATTTTCAGCAGTATTCTAACATGAACAGGATTATACTGATTTGTAATGGGGTGTGGAGTTGAAAAATATGGTTACTTCTGTGGGAGTCAATTGTTTGGACAGCTGGATTGCAATGTAGAGTGTACATCAACAATGGTAATTCAATTCTCACACCAGGACACTCCCACTCATCCTCCCTCTCACCACACCCCCACCCCTCTACCTGCGGTATGGTGACCTTCCGGTTAAACCACCACCAGCTGTCACTCTCTAATGAGAGAGCAGCCTCATTCCTGATTAAGGGTTTTTGCCCGAAATGTCAATTTTCCTGCTCCTCGGATGTTGCCTGACCTGCTGTGCTTTTCCAGCACCACTCTAATCTAGACTCTGATCTCCACCATCTGCAGACCTCACTTTCGCCTAGTCCTCTGGGACTGTGACAACTTTGTCTCCAGTCTCTTGTAAGGCCATCGACAGTGAGCCCTCTGGCACTGGCCCCAGGCAATTACCTCCAGCGAAGGTGGCCCCACTCTTGAAGGTCCGGCTTAAATGTACTACACCAGGTCACCTTTGCCCAACAACAGGTACCTGGGTTAATGAGATACCTGAAGCGCTGTTGAAACATGGTAAGAACAATACCTTAACGGAGCTCACAGAGCTGTTCAATATATCTAGATTGTGTTTAAAATTACACAACACCAGGTTATTGTCCAACAGGTTTATTTGGAAGCACTAGCTTTTGGAGCGCCGTTCCTTCATCAGGTGGTTGTCTCTTGAAGTACTACCATCTTCAGGGCTATGGACCAAGGACTGGAAACTATGTTTTGACTCTGTCCTCACTCCTTGTGCGAAATGTTGCTGAGAGAATGAGGAGGTCACGGCATGAGGTCCCATGTAGCTGGAGACAAGCAGTAATCATCTTTAATCTGTCTTTAACACAGCACTGCTCAACAAATTTAAAGCAGAATTGGATAATTTTCTTTGTGAAGAACAGATAGGTTTCTAAGATGGCAGATCATACTGTGAGCATATTGTTATACTCTGGAATATCATGGAGGAGAGCCGGGAGTGTTCAAAGGTACTTGTTATCAACATCGTTAATTTCAAAAAGGCTTTTGATAGTATCAATCGAAAGTTATTCTGCTAATCACCAGACAGTACAGTATCCTTAACAACTTCAAAGCCCAATATGGCAGCTCTAGCTAGCTCTGCAAGAACAACGCAGGTTTCACAGACTGGATCAAGGTAATCGCAGGAATATTGCAAGGCTGTGTATTGTTCACTTTCCTTTTCCCCTTGACAGTTGAACTAAAATGGAGGAAAGACAAAGAGAAGAGTATATTAAAATAAATATACCTTTAGGATGAAGATCATAAAAATAAATGGGCAGAAAGTAGCAGATTTATGTCCCCTCACAAGATATTTGGTCATTGTTCCAGAGAAAGAACTTTAAGACAAGAGTCCTATTACATTTGGAAATCAGAGCACTTCTTATTTTCGTCAGGTCTGAATTTGAAAATAATAGGATATCAATAGTTCATAAACGGAAGCAAATTCTAACAAAACCACAGACATTAGTAGTCTAAATTATCCATTTCAGAGAGAAGCAGTCAGAACAGGATGTCATCTGATCCAATACTGAATGGAACATTGATGCGTGTTATAGAAGGAAAGTCCAAGCTCCTGGTATCTGCACATGCTCAGAACAACCCGACTGCCTGGATATACTGTCACTGATACGTTGCTCTTCGAACAGTATGCTTTCTTAGCCTTCATGGATACAGCTGACACACAGTCATTGAACTTATTTGAATTTAGCTTTTTGCAAACTATTCTCATTCAAAATCATTGAAAATGTTAAGTCTTCTTAAATACAGGGATAACTGAGATATTAATAGTTTAGTATATCATATTTTCTGTGAACAACTTCTCTGGGCCCTGAAAGATTAGTTTTATCAGTGCCGATTGTCATACCCTCCTTTGCATGATAAAATTGCATGATATTACCAAAAAAAACTTGGAAGGTTCATTTATGATATTTGAGCTTCTGCCTTAATCATTTATGTCTGATCCAAATCTTTATTTTATTTTCTGCAAAATGATTTATCAAAATCCATGACTTTAGCTTACTGTTTTGTTCATTGTAAGAGATCTTCAAGCTGATTGGCTAGATGACCAGTGTGAATGGTTTCACTCTTACTGGATGCCACATATCCATTTGGATGGTATAAGCTTGAAGGCCAGAGTGAAATAGGGAAAATCAATACTGGAGCACATGTTGAGTAGTCCCTTGGACACAGACCAGAAAATTGAACCCACTTTGTTAAAAAGTCTCAGGATTGTTTGTCACTCAAGCCTCTCTGCCTTGGATACCTTAGTGAAGGTTTCTGTCTTGTATTTCTTCCTGCGAACCTTTTGGTCGGGCATGAACTTTGGGCAATTCCAGATGCAGGACAGACTTTTGATGTCCAAACTACAGAAATAGTGTGGTTGCAGGGGTCAAGTCACTGAAAGTAACTTGTTGAAAGGGTGGAAGAGACTGAAACCCTCATCACACTTTCAAGAAAAACTTATTTTTCTCTTGAAGTACTACCATCTTCAGGGCTATGGACCAAGGATTGGAAACTATGTTTTGACTCCTTGTGCGAGATGTTGCTGAGAAATGAGGAGGTCACGGCATGACTTGGTCAACTGTATATCTAGGACCTAGTGAACACCTGGCCCAGCCATCTACTTCCTTTACCGATATGGTTTAATAATTGAAAAAGAAGTGGGAATGAAGAAGAAGGAGGGTGAATTTAAGTCAGTTTCAGTACAGAGAGAGAAATATGAACTGAGAAGTAAAGCTTAGCTGAAGAGAGAAAAAGAACAAGAGATATGAAAGAACAGTGAGAGAAATACATCAAGTACTTAACCGTACATATGAATGAGAAGAAGACGGCTGCCTCACAGCGCCAGGGACTCAGGTTTGATTCCAGCTTTGGGCGTCTGTGTGGAGTTTGCACATTCTCCCCATGTCTGCATGGGTTTCCTCTGGGTGCTCCAGATATCTCCCACAACCCAAAGATGTGCAGGTCAGGTCAACTGGCCATGCTAAATTGCCCATAGTCTAGGTTGGGTGCATTAGTCAGAGGTAAATGTAGAATAATACAATAGGGAAATGGGTCTGGGTGGGTTACTGTTTGGAGGGTTGGTGTGGACTTGTTGGGCCAAATGACCTGTTTTCACACTGCAGGGATTCTAAAAAGGTCTTTCGCCCCCTCACATCAGCCCTAACGTACAAAATGATTATGGATGATCTGGTTACTCCACATTTTGACCTGCCACCATAACCTTTCCCCACCTCACTCGTCAAGACTCTATCTAGCTCAGCCTTAAAAATATTCAAAGTCTCTACTTCCACTACCTTTTGAGGAAAGGAGTTCCAAAGACCAAGTGGCAAACTGTGAGAAAACATTCTCCTTACCTATATCTTAAATGGGTGACCATTTATTTTTAATCAGTCATCCCTCATTCTAAATTCTCTCGCAAGAGGAGACATTGTCTCCACATCCACCTTAGGTGTGCTCTCAGGATCTCATTAATTCAATCAAATTGTCTCTTATTCTTCTAAACTCCAGCACACTGTCCAACCTTTTCTCGTAAGATAATCCACCATTTTCAGGTACTACAATAATAAACCATCTCTGAACACATTCTACGTATGTAAAATCAGGGATACAAAGAATTCTTTAAAACAATATCAAATCAATGACTCAGTTGTGATTCAGAGATGTATGTATGTGGGAAATTGAGTATCATAGTGAAGAAGAACATATCTTTCATCTCTAGGACCTGGGTTTAAATCCAGTTTGGACTAATGGGATAAGCATGTTGTCTCATTGTTGGGCTGTGAGTGACTGTTCTGAATTTGACATTAAATTGTTAGTCCATATAGTTAGAGACAAGCTTGCCTCCATTTACTGTGGAAGCCATAATCCTACTGTACGGGTTGAGGCAATGAATTTCCTAAAGTCGTAGATTCCACACCTCTCAGGCAGGATTTCATCTAGTTCAGAAAAACATGACCTACACAGTTGTGCAGCTCATAAAAGTACACCTGACCCATGTGTCACATTACAGGGACTTTGAACTTTTCACATTGGGCTTGGGTTTGCCATGCATCTTGTAAGTAGCAATGGAGAAATATGGGTGTGAATTGGCCCACTTCTATTCTCCAACACAGCAACCCAGCTACTAATACCATTTAAAAATCTCCTAATCTCACACCTCATTCCCTCAAAATCTCACATGCCCTCATATCATCCGATGCCACCTAACATTCCCCAATACCACCTCATGCCCACTTTTATTCCTCCATGCTGCTCCATGTCACCTCCAGCCCTCATGGTTCACCTTGCCTGCTCACAACTCACAACCCATCCCAAATTTCCCATGCATCCTCTAATCACCGTCCCCACCATGTACCTTCCACAAACCATTGAGCCTCTAAGAATCTAAGATAACCCTGAATTCAAATTCACTGCCATTGATATTGGTATTAGTGGGCCGCTCGGTGGCACAATGGTTAGCACTGCTGCCTCACAGCGCCAGAGACCCGGGTTCAATTCCCGCCTCAGGCGACTGACTGTGTGGAGTTTACACGTTCTCCCCGTGTCTGCGTGGGTTTCCTCCGGGTGCTCCGGTTTCCTCCCACAGTCCAAAGATGTGCAGGTCAGGTGAATTGGCCATGCTAAATTGCCCGTAGTGTTAGGTAAGGGGTAAATGTAGAGGTATGGGTGGGTTGCGCTTCGGCGGGGCGGTGTGGACTTGTTGGGCCGAAGGGCCTGTTTCCACACTGTATGTAATCTAATCTAATCTAATCTGATACTGGACTAAAAGAACCTGAGGGAAAAAAATGCTGTAATCCTTCATGTGTTTTAACAGGTTCCGAAACAAATAAAAACAGATCAAAGACCAAATCTGTTATTATATATTCAAGCAAGTTTCACTAGTTCTTAGATCAATGAGACCAACAGTTGAGCTAGAGCTTTTGAGACTCAACCGAACATTCATTATGGAACAGCTGTAAAAACAAAACATTCCAGATTTATTGACAAAATAAAGATTTTTTTCCATTTTAAAACAGAATGCCTGCCAATCATGGAGGGAAAGAACAGACCAATTATTTATTCTATCTTCAGAAGCAGAGTTTTGTAAACAGCCAGAACTGCCAGACTGCTTAAATCAGTGCACAAAAATAAGACAGCAAAGGACGTTTATTTTAAAATACTTTGTTATATAATAAAATACTTTCTTCATTGAAACATATATTGACAGCTACTAAAGAATGGTCAAAGAAAAGATGAATTTACCTTTAAAGGGCACGTCCCTATTATTAAAAACACATCAATGGGGGATCCAAGATGGCGGCGACCCAGTAAGACTGAGTCTATAGTGCTCCTCCCAAGACTTGGGCACAATGGGTCACCGACCCCCTACCAAGCTCACCAAATCATTTATAAATCATTTATAATAGTTTAGTAACTCAATTAGTTGTGTAATATTACATTTAAGCAACTTTATCCTAAGTTAAAATGACTAAAGGGAAGGGAGCCCGCAGCTCTCAGCAAGCAGGAACCCCTCCCCCACACTCTCCAGCTGCAGCAGAGGCGTCCACAGCCGCCCCGGGGGACTTACCAACAGTAGCAAGTCTTGCAGAAATGCTTTCCAAGCTTGACTCGAAGATCGATGCCTTTATCGTCGAATCCAGAAATCGTTGGGAGTCGCTCTCGGCCGCGCTGCAGAAGCACGACCGTGAAATTGAAGAAATCCAACGCCAAGTCGGAGGGGCGGAGTTAAAGGCCGCGACCTCGGAGACAACTGCTTAATCGGCCGTGGATCAGGTCCGGACTCTCGAGCAGCGAGTCCGGACCTTGGAAAATCATATTGACGACCTCGATAATCGAGGTCGCCGAAAAAATATTCGTTTGCTGGGCCTTCCCGAACGGGAAGAGGAAGGCCAGCTTACAGCATTCCTGGAGCAGTGGCTGCCACAACTTTTAAATCTGCAAGCTGGATCAGGCCAGGTAAGGGTGGAATGGGCCTACCGGGTAGCAATACGCGGGCCTGGCTCGAACCAGCGCCCACGCCCGGTCCTGTTCCGGCTGCAGAGCTACAAGGAGAGGCAGATACTCCTAGAAGCCTCTAGAAATCTCGGAAAAGACCCCCAAGCTATGATCTACAAAGGATCCAAGATCATGCTATTTCAGGACTTTTCCCCAGCTCTGGTTCGAAAGAGGAAGGCATTCGACGAGGCGAAGAAGCGTTTAAGGGACTTAAATGTTCAGTACTCCTTACGCTACCCAGCGATGTTACGTTTTTACCATGAAGGATCCGTATATAACTTTGGATCACCAGAAAAGGCTAAGGAATTCTTGGACTCTCTTAGATAAACTGTAGGATATAATGGATGTTGGTTTGCCTTTCCCCCCCCCCGCTTTGGTTTATATCCCCTCCCTTTTTTTTTCTTACCTTACTGCTTAATATTATCATGGGGGGTGGGGAGAAGGATTTGATTTTCTTCCCCCCCCCCCCCTTGGAGTTGTTTTCTGTTATTATTTTATTTATATATGAGGGATGTATGTATATGTGTGTGTGTGTATGTATGTGTATATATATATATATATATGTGTGTGTATGTGTATGTATATATATGTATATATATATAAGCTGGGGGATTTGGTTAATGTTGGTGGGGGGAGGTGGTTACCTTATTCGATTTTACCTCTGTCTTTAGGAGCGGGGTTGTTTTTCCCTTCGTTATTTTGTATTATCATATTTAATTATTATTTGTTGAACTGGTAATTTTATAGTTATATGTTTATATATGGTATTAACATTACCAAATATACCCAGGTGTTGGTAGGGGTAGGGGTGGGGTGCTCACTGTTAACTCTAGCTTTGTATTATATTTGAATTTTCCTCATTTTATTGAGGAGTGCCTGGGTCAAGGGTGGGGCATTGGTTGGGAGAGGATATGAGGGATTTTTGGAGAGGAAGTGACGCCCCCTGGGAACAAGGGGGAAAGTCTCCACTTAGATACATTTTATATTTCTTTTATTTAGAAATAGTTTTTTACTGTATTGTTGTGGGTGTATTAAAGAGGCTTTATTTTTGTAAATTTTACCTGTTCCATGCTCGGGATGTTCTGGATAGGGTTCCCCCTCCCGAGGGGTCTCGGATTGGCCCAGAGGATTATGGTTGATCAGTCGGTTAAGTGGTGCACCTGGAATGTCAAGGGGAGTAATTCGCCACTTAAAAGGAAGAAAATATTATCAAATCTTAAGAAGGAAAGAGTTGATATAGCTCTCCTACAGGAGACACACCTGTCAGATAAAGAACACTTGAAATTACGACAGGGCGGATTTGATCAGGCCTTTTTTTCTTCTTTTAGCTCAAAAAGCAGGGGAGTTGTTATTCTTGTTCGGAAAAATTTCCCTTTCAAAATCCTAAAGCAGATAAAAGACGAATCTGGACGATATATCTTGATTAAAGCCCTCATAAATGGAGAGGAATATGGGATTTTAAATTTGTACTGCCCCCCGGCACACCCCTTTAAATTTATAACGGAAGCCTTTTCAAAATTGATGGCTTTTGATGCCCACCATATAATTATAGGGGGAGACTTTAATTGTATTATGGATCCGGAAATAGACAGGATTCCTAAGAGTACTGCAGGAGTATCTCCCAGATCTAGACAATTGATGGATCTGAACAAAGAATTAGGATTAGTAGATGTATGGAGATGTCTTCATCCACAGGGTAGAGACTTTTCTTTCTACTCTAATCCACATAAATGTCATACCAGAATTGATATGTTTTTTGCCCCCTCAATTTTTTTAAATTCCATATCATCCTGTAAAATAGGTAATATAGCAATTTCTGACCACGCTGCTGTATATATGGAAACTAAGGCGAGGAACAGTGGGACATCCCCTCGGCATTGGCGTATGGACCCCTTCTTAATGAAAGATAGTAAATTTGTAAAGTACTTCTCTCAAGAATTTAAAACTTTTTTAGAAATTAATTCAGGTACAGCTAGCAACCCGTCAATGATGTGGGAGACCATCAAAGCTTACACGCGAGGCTTGATCATCTCCTACTCAGCGACCCAGAAGAAATTAAAGGGAGAACAACAGCGTCTGCTTGAAGCCCGCTTAAAAGCGGCTGAAACAGCATACACTGATAGACCTTCTATTATTAAATTGCAAAGGATTACAGCTCTTAGGACAGCTCTAAATACTACACTTACTCAAACGGCTAAGAGGGAAATATTATTTGCAAAGCAAAGGTTATATGAATATGGCGACAAACCGGGTAGATACTTAGCATTTCTTGCAAAGAAAAAAAAGGCCCCTCAGACTATTATGTCTATCAAGGAAAGTACGGGTATTTTGACTCATGACCATAAAAAGATTAATGCGACCTTTAGAGAATTCTATTCTGAGTTATATAAATCACAGGATTGTGAAGATAGGACGAAGAGGATGCAGTCATTTTTTAAAAATTTGACTTTTCCAGACCTAACTCCGGAACAAGTATCGGTCCTAAATGCTCCTCTTACACCCCAAGAAATAGTTGATGCAATTAGGCACCTTCAAAATGGTAAGGCGCCGGGCCCAGATGGCTTTCAAGCTGAATTCTATAAAGAATTTACAGAAATACTGGTTGGTCCACTTATGGACATGTATAACTATGCATATAGTCAGGGCTGTCTCCCGCCTTCGCTGAAAGAGGCAAATATCTCTCTTATCCTTAAAAAAGGAAAGGACCCAGAAGATTGTACATCATACAGACCAATATCCTTGCTAAATGTAGATTTTAAAATCCTCTCTAAAATGTTAGCACTGAGATTAGAAAGGATACTGCCACATATTATAAAGGAGGATCAGACGGGGTTTATTAAGGGCCGTAGATCATCCAATAATGTTAGAAGGGCTCTGAATATGATTCAAGCTTGTCATCAGGGAAAGATACCAGGAGTAGTGGTTTCATTAGACGCGAAAAAGGCATTTGATAGGGTCGAATGGTCATATTTGTTTTACACATTGGAGAGGTTTGGTGTTGGACAGGTGTTTACCAAATGGATCTCAACATTGTATAGTGATCCCAAAGCAGTTGTGGTTACCAATGGATTAGGCTCGGATAGCTTCAGTGTGGGTAGGGGCTGCCGTCAGGGATGTCCCCTCTCGCCATTGTTATTCACGCTAATAATTGAACCACTAGCAGAAGCTATACGAGCTGATCCTAATATAGTGGCCCCAAGGATTGGTACAGGTAAACATAAAATTACCCTTTATGCAGATGATGTTCTTCTATTCCTCAGTAACCCTTTGATGTCCATACCTCGCTTAATCCAAGTTATTAATACATTTAGTGCATTCTCAGGCTATAAAATTAATTTTTCAAAATCGGAGGCTATGCCAATGGGTGGCCTTGCTGTGATACCCCGCTTACCGAACGGTTCCCTTTTTCCCTTTCGCTGGTCCCTGGAGGGTTTCTTATATTTAGGCATTTTTATTACTCCAGTATTTGGGCAGTGGTATAAGGCTAATTTTGTGTATTTATTGGAAAGGATAAGGCAGGACCTCCAGCGATGGGGAGACCTGCCAATTTCCTGGTTGGATAGAATAGCATTAATCAAAATGAATATCCTGCCCCGTCTCCTATATCCTATGAGAATGCTTCCGGTGATGCTGCCGAGGACGGCTTTATGTAAATTATACGGCTGGCTGAGTTCCTTTATCTGGACTCATAGGCGGCCCCTCATTAAGCTGAAGAAGCTACAGCTTCCACAGGCAAGGGGTGGATTGGACTTCCCAGATTTTAGGAAATATCAATTAAGTTCCCTATTAAGTTACATAGCTGATTGGGTCTTGTCTGATCCACAATCAATCTGGTTGGACATCGAGGCTTCTCAAGTAAAATACCCACTTATTAACCTTTTATTCTCAGACAAGAGGAAAATCATTACAGATCACTGTAAAAACCCTATAATACTGAATACAATCAAGGCTTGGAATATAATGTGGCAAAATGAGGGTAATTCACATAAAACATCCCCCTATGCACCGATAGTGGGAGCATGGGGATTCCAACCGGGGTTAACAGATGCCACTTTTAAACTCTGGAGATCCAGGGGTATCTCATGTTTCGGGGATTTATTTAAAGATGGGGTCCTGATGTCTTTCGGACAGCTGCGTCAGAAATTCGGATTACCCAATGGAGACCTCTTTCGATACTTCCAAATTCGAGATTATATACAGAAGAAGACTACGTTATTAGATAGTTTTTATAAATCCGATAGAGAATGTAGTGTCCTACGACCAGTGGGGGTATCTTCCGTCAGTAATATTTATCATTTACTACATGATGAAGTATCGGGAGATATGGATAATCTGCTTAAAACATGGGATCAGGATCTGGGACTAGAAATCTCCACAGAAACGTGGAATGATATCTGGAAAAATGCTAGAAGAATTACTATTTGTAACAGAACCCAGGCTATCCAGCTGAAGATACTTCATAGGGCCCATATAGCACTGGTTCGATTGGCAAAATTTAAGGCAGGAGCATCTCCAATGTGTCCTAAATGCAAAATAGAGGTGGGCACTCTTGTACATTGCTTATGGACCTGTCATAAGATCCGTAGATATTGGACTAAAGTAGCAAGTACCCTGACAGAAATTTTAGGAACGGAAATAAAAGTGGACCCCGTATCTCTCCTCTTGGGCTTTTCGAACTTTCCCTCCCTGGACACGTACGGGAAGAGACTATTTTCTATTCTTTCTTTCTGTGCAAGGAAAAATATTTTGATGAACTGGGTGGCGGAGGGCCCCCCTGGACTTTCAAATTGGCACAGACTAATTATGGAATGTATTCCCCTTGACTTCCTTACAAATATGGTGCACCGAAAGACCGAATTATTTTATAAAATATGGCAGCCCTTTTTGAATTACATAAATACAGATATTTCGGCTATCCTAACAAGGGCTTTTATTTAATTGAGATTACAAACCTGGCTGGTCCGCGGCCTCTCGGGGGAGGAATCCCGCACGAATACGGGTTTTATCATATCTTAAATATACACCCTGGTTAGTTGTAGGTTAGATTAGTAGATAGTTGAGTTTTGTTTGTTTGTTTTTTTTTCTTTTCGGTTTTTTTTTGTTGTTTTGTATTTTTTTGTCAAATTTTGGCTATTGTATATTTGAGCTAATTGTATATCAATGTTTATATCTGAGAGTTTTGTTTATTTTTGTAAACTTGTAAAAATGTTAAATTTCTAATAAAAATATCTATAAAAAAAAACACATCAATATTAAAATGCAGCACCTCATGATGACATTTGTCGGTATCAAAACATTTCACACCTACCATTCAGAATGGTCCCAACTCCTCAGCGAAATTTTCAATTTCTTCTCAACAAACTCTCAAAACTGGTGTGCTGGTAGTATGTTTCCAAAAGACTGCACCACCAAACAAAAGTGGGATACAGAAGAAAGTTAAATGTTCTCACCCATGGGGAACTCATCCTTAGCAGAGGTCAACTTAAGTTTCATGCTAGATATTCTCAAAATCAACAGGCCAGTGAAGGATTGCATGGGACCAGATATGTAGGAGAAAACTGCATTTCTTCCAAAAACAATCAAAGTGTGACAGTCTGCATACTGAAACATACCTCTGCTTCACTGCCTCAAGGCACAGAGTAGAAATATTGCAGGTGACTCAGAAGAAAGGTAACTGAGAGTACTTCCCAAGTCCAGTGAGTCAAATGCTAACAAGGGGTGACTAGGTAGATTGCCAGGACAGAGTGTTCCAGAAAGGCTGGTCTTTGCTGCTGAGGGGAAAACAGACATCTGTAGGCCACTGAGTGTTTGAGCTACAGGGCGAAAGTGAGGACTGCAGATGCTGGAAATCAGAGTCTAGATCAGAGTGGTGCTGGAAAGGCACAGCAGGCCAGGCAGCATCCGAGGAGCAGGAAAATCGATGTTTCGGGCAAAAGCCCTTCATCAGGAATGAGGCAGGTAGCCTCTGTGGTGGAGTGATAAATGGGAGGGGTGTGGGGCTGGGGAGAAGGTGGGAATGATCTCCGTGCACCTGTTGTACTCTTAGCTACCTTCTCCCCAGCCCCAACCCCCTCCCATTTATCTCTCCACTGCGGAGGCTCCCTGTGTCATTCGTGATGAAGGGCTTTTGCCCAAAATGTCGATTTGCCTCAGCTATAGGGGCCCAGTCTTCCTGCACAATTGAGCTTGGCTGCTTTGCCACGTGGTATGCTTTTACACACCTCTGCCAAATACCAGTGATGGAGCTTGGTGTCTTTTAGTGGCCATTAGCGACTTCGGGCCACAATTGGCCTACAGGCTGATGGGCTGCCCACCACTAAACCTGCCACTTGTAAGATATTATTGACAGAAGGGTGATGGCAATGGGTGCAACTCACAGTCTCTCCTCCAAGGAAAGAGTAAAATTCAAACCATAAATTCTGAAAATCTCATCCCATAGGAGATTAGTTTACATGATATCCATAGCTCAGCACTAATCAGCAGATCAATGATTTTGCTCAAGGAAATTATTGTGGTCTAAAATATGAGGAAGGATCCCATTTGGGATAGAATCTTAAGAACTTACAACTGATCATTAGATACCACAGTATCTAATTGGATTATTTTAAAGTCACTTTTGTAATGTGCATAAATGAGATGTAATTAATTTAAGTTTATACATCAATGTAGTATATACAGTTACATGAAAAATCACTACACTAGAATTATTTATCCAGTGAGGCACTGCTGCCTCACAGCGCCAGAGACCCGGGTTCAATTCCCGCCTCAGGCGATTGACTGTGTGGAGTTTGCACGTTCTCCCCGTGTCTGCATGGGTTTCCTCTGGGTGCTCCGGTTTCCTCCCACAGTCCAAAGATGTGCAAGTCAGGTGAATTGGCCATGCTAAATTGCCCGTAGTGTTAGGTAAGGGGTAAATGTAGGGGTATGGGTGGGTTGCGCTTTGGCGGGGCAGTGTGGACTTGTTGGGCCGAAGGGCCTGTTTCCACACTGTAAGTAATCTAATCTAATCTAATCTAAACTACAAGAGTCAGACATGCACCTGCTACTACTATTACTACTACAACTACTACCTACTACTATATGTTCTTTGTTCAGATTGCAAAGAACAAAGGAATTCAACCATCTACCCTTTGTCCGTCCCCCACTCTTCACTTTATCTCCTAAATAAAAATCATTGACTTTTGGGACCTGAATTAAATAAAGAAAATGAGATAAAAATGTCACCAAGAAAGAACATCTTAAAGATTACATAATTAAAACAATGCATCTGTTAAAATGTTTCTCATTTCTTTGGACTTTCATTACAAAATGGTTTGTTGAGTGCTTCTCCAGGGAACGCAAGTTGATATTTTAATCTAACTAATTATCACTTTTGGCTTGCCAATTGGACAGCTCTATTATAAATCACTTCAAATATGCTTCAGTTAGTAAAAATAACTTCCTTTAATCTTTTGTACTTTATATGAACCTTGCATTGAGGTGGTTTTCTTCATTGCTATACATTCTATCCATTTGGTTGGTAAAACATAATGATTCACATCATGCTTGCCAATTAATCAGGACTATTGTATAATCAGATGTAAAATAGCTTCACATATACATATAGTGTCTTTCACATTCTCAGGATGTCTGAAGAGTGTTTTAGTGCCAATTGGATTATTTTAAAGTCACTTTTGTAATGTGCATAAATGAGATGTAATTAATTTAAGTTTATACATCAATGTAGTATATACAGTTACATGAAAAATCACTACACTAGAATTATTTATCCAGTGTAAGAACGCTTTTGCTAAATTCGCAGCTATGCAAGCATTCCACAATGTTACTAAGTTAAAATGGAGTTTACTGAAAGCTTTGTGCTTATCGTTTATCAGAACATTTCACAGCCTTTGTTATCTATAAAATCCCAAGTGAACAATCTGGAAAATATTGTGATATTTAATATTTTGATAAAAGAGAGATTGTAATTTTGAAAATCAATGAGTTCATGTTCATGTATTGTATTATTGACATATTCTGTTTTTCCCATCTGAAAAGGTGTCAGTAATTTAAGTTATTATCACTAAGGGGGAAAACGTGTTTGCCGAACGCTGCTAGGTTTTTGAACAGTGTGTGTTAATTCCTTGGGATCAGTCAAAACCACAGGCCACTACCTCCACAGCCCATAAAATTTTATTGATGTTATCAGAAAGGAGTCTGAGGGACCTGTGCAAATAGCTGCAGTGCCACACTGTCTGCCTCTGAAAAATAAAACTGCTTGAGGAAGAGCCTAGCAAGCACAGTTTTCCACTAAATATCATTACAATATGATCTAATTCTTTTGTATCTTTTTACTTTCATCTTTGTTCAGCTGGACCATTATCCTGCAGTACCTTACAGCCTGCCACCATCTACAGATATCAAGTTTAACTCTCTGAAGACACTGTTCCTGGGGAGAGTTGTCGGTAAGTGTGAATGATGTGAACTAATATTTATCCTCCAAAAATATATTCACCCAGATTTTACAGTCAGTGATAGAACAGTAGCCAATAACCTCAAAGAAAATTGCCTGTGAAAATCCAGCAAATTCTGTGATGCAGACTTCCCCATCACAATGCAGTCTAAATCAAATGCTAACTCTCAGGAATCTTTTCACATGCAGTGATGATGTCAACCTACAGAGCATCCATTCAATCACATTGACATATTCTTAAAGTCGGAAAATTAGTAAGGCCAAAGCACTGAATCTTTTCATTTTTAATTTAAAAATTTAGGTGGTGAAATAAAAGATGATGTTTGGGTTACAATAGAAGCTAAAGTAAAGAAAACTTGAAAAAATGTATTTTGTTTTTTAAATGTGGATGTTTTTGTCACAACGAGAAATTTGATAGAGGGAGCATTTAGCCGCAGTTATGAAGCTAGTACTCCATTAAAAGCCTCAGTGCAGTCTAGTCAACAAATCACCCACAGACTTTTAGAATGAGACCAGCTGTGTAAGAGTGGAAGATTTTATCATTAACTAAGTTCATTTGTTGCGATCCGGAATGTTTCTCTACATTGCAACCTTTGAAGAAGTTTGGTTTTCAATGCTATTTCACACAATTGAAATTGCTGCCAGTTTCAATGCTGTGACAGTGGTTAACACTGACAGTTCGGTATTATTAACTCTGTAAAGCACAGGTTTTGAGCAAAGCTGATTAGTTTGGGGGAAGGTAAGAAAAGAACTCATTAGAATCGGATTTTCATAGTCCAATCATCCTGCCACTGGAGACATTTTGTATTACTCACTCCATCAACCAATTCATGATTTTGAATGACTCTCCAAAATCTCAAATTACCTTCTCTACCTGCTCTAAGGAACAAATCTCCACTTCTTGACATAACAAAACTCTCTCATTCCAGTGTATAAAATTCCATGGCATCCATTCCTAAATCTTGACAAATTTCCTCGAGTGTTATGCTCAGAAATAAGCACAGTGCTTCTACTGAGGCCTGATATATATTTATAAGTGTTAAGCATAATTTCCTTGGTTTTAAATGCTATTCTTTTATTAACAAAGCCAAGTATCCCGTACACTTTTATAAGACTTTCTGAATTTGACATGGCATCTCCAAGGTTTTTAAATATTGACACCCACAAGGATTTCCTGCTCCTTCAACCCCTTTTAATTGTTTTCTTTTGCATTTCAAGTTGTCTCTGCTCATTTTTCCTAGAACTGTATATCATTTCACGCATTACACTTCATCAAAATGATTGCTCATCTCCAATCCACTTCTATCCACCAAAAATGTGTTATTTTTCTCATTTTCTATTACATTTCCATGTTTCATGCAAAACTTTTGATATATTCCCTGTCTATACAAGTCCAAATCATTAATATACATTAGTAAGTCCCATGCTTTAAATAGTGACCTCAGGCTGAAACCACTCTATGCCTCTTTCCAGTTTGAAAAATAAGCACTTATCAGTATTTTCTATTGTCAGTCATTTAGTTAATACTGTAGCCAGGCTACCACTAAAGCTTTAATTTTGCCAGCTTTCAAATAGTTAACTATGTGATGCAAAAGTAAAAACAGAAAATGCTAAAAATCCCAAACAGGTCAGACAGCAGCTATAGAGAGAAACAGACTTAATAGTTTGGGTCAATAACCTTTCATTGATGTCGTGACACATTCCAAAAGCATTTTGAATCTCAATATACACAATACACCTGCATTATCCTCAGCAAACCTCTATATATCTTCATCAGTAATCTCAAACACGTTAGTCAAATACAAATTTGCCTTCAACAAATCAATGCTGACATTTATTTATTAGTGTATTCTTTTCCAAATGCCATTTAATTTTTGTCCCCGATTACTGTCTCTAAACACTTCCCCATCACCATTACAAGGCTGGATGGCATGTATTTGCCAAATATTTCCCTCTTCCATGTCCAAACAGAGATTGGAATCCTCCAGCCCTCTAGTACTACATCCATATACATGGAGGATTGGAAGTTTGGGACCAGAACTGATGCAATTTCCATCCTTGCTTTCTTTAGTTAGTTTAGGATGTCTCCCATTAGGATCAGATAACATTTCTTCTTTTAGAATGGCCAAATTATTAAATACAGATATACGTGGCACATTCTGAAAATGTTCACTTTTGCAACAATTACAATTTTTAAACAGCTGATTTTGAAAGAATGAATCTCTTCCTCCTTTGTGACCTATTTTACTCTAAGACAATATTTGTACTGCCTTATCCTTTCCTGTTTTGTTGGCAACATATTCGTCTATTGAAGGCAGACGTAAAACATGCAGTTAGCACTTTAGTTAAGCTCTCATATTACGTTTTGGCCAATAAATGATCTGACCCATCCTTGCACTAATCCTTTACTATTTATGATTAATAAGACTAGTAGGTTCTCTTTTAACTGATACTGTTGTTCTGTTCAATCCATGTTGCTGACCTACATTGGCTCCTCACCCACCAAAGCCCTAGATTTTATGTTTGCATTGCTTGTTTTCAAACCCAACTACAAGCCTTGGGCATTCCTACCTTATCACCTTTCTTCAGTCTAACATCTTCTGGAAACTCTGTGAGACTCTTGTCCTCATATCCTGTGCATTCCTCAATCCATTAACTCAACATTTTGTTATGGATCAGACCAAACCTCCTCAAAATATATCAAGATAGTGTAGATCCTAACTTTTTTTATTTTAAATGTCAGTGTAAGATATTGTATCGTGGATGCAATTTGATTGATCAAACTGCCAAGCTTGAAATAAAAATATACTTTATTCATGCATCACAATTAAATTACAGACAAAATAAAAATAAAGGAAAATAATTGGCTTTGCTGTAACTCAATGCTTAACAAAATAGTATAGAAACATTAACTACTACTAATCAATCGTTCCAATATAATAATATCCCAAAAACACACTCTTGGCAAAGACAAATTCAGTAAAATAGATTTCATGCAATTCTAGCAGCAGGAACAGAACCCCAGCTTTTAGCTGTAATAGAGAGGGGAATAAGAGCTTCCACATCCAGCTTCAAAATCCCAGCAACTGTTTCTGAAGGTATAAATTTAAAAACATCCTGTTTCCAATCTTGACCCCACCCCTTCAGGCTGCTTCTTCTGTTCCAACTTTAAAACAAACTCCAAGGCCTCACAAGCTGTTTATTTTATTGGCTTTGGAACAGACTGCTCATCAGCTTTGTTACAAACTTTCTTCGATAAAAAAGGACAAAATAAACCTGTTGAAGACATAGTAATGTCACAATTAGCAACAATGTCTTTACCTATTCAAGCCCAGAACTTTGGAATTCCCTTTCCATGGCTCCCTGACTTATAATGTTGCTCTCATTCACTAAGGCAGCTTAAAACCTTCCGCTTTCACCAAGGTCTTCATCATCTGTCCAATGTCTCCTTATTTCGCTAGGTGACAATTGTTTAGTCTGATTTCACTCCTGTGTAGCACAGAACATAGAAGATAGAACACAGAACAGTACAGCACAATACAGGCCCTTTGGCCCTCGATATTGTGCCAACCTTAATCCTACTCTAGGATCAAACTGACCTATATACCTTACATTGTACTATCTTCCATGTGCCTATCCAAGAATGGCTTAAATAGTCCTAATGTCTCTGACTCTACTAGCACTACTGACAATGCATTCCCCACACTCACCACTCTCTGTGTAAAGAACCTACCTCTGACATCTCCCCTAAACCTTCCTCCAATCACTTTAAAATTACGTCCCCGCATGATAGCCATTTCCACCCTGGAAAAATGTCTCTGGCTTGCCATTCTATCTATGTCTCTCCTCATTTTGAACACCTCTGCAAAGTCCACTCTCATCAGTGAGAAAAGCTCTCACTCCCTCAACCTTTCTTCATAAGACATTCCATCCAGTCCAAGCAGCATCCTGGTAAATCTCCCCTGCATCCTCTCTAAAGTTTCCACATCTTTCCTATAATGAGGCAACCAGAACTGAATACAATATTCCAAGTGTGGTCTAACCAGGGCTTTATAGAGCTGCAGCATAACCTTGCAGTTTCTAACTCTTCTAAGTCCATTCTCCAGTTCCTTCCTGGCCACTTGTAACCCTCTGGAACCCTGTCTGATCCTTGCTTCCTCAATCTAAGCTTCCTTCTTCCTCTTGACTAAATGTCCCACATCACTTGTCGTCCAAGGTTCCTTCACCCTGCCATCCCTTCCTTGCCTCAGTGGGACAAACCTATGTAGCACTCACAGCAAGTGCTCCCTAAACAACCTCCATATTTCTGTTGTGCATTTTCCTAAGAATATCTGCTCCTGATTTATGCTCCCAGCTCCTGCTTAATAGCATTGTAATTCCCATTCCTCCAATTAAATACTTTCCCATACCATCTGCTCCTATGACTATAGTAAAGGTCAGGGAGTTGTGATCACTATCACCGAAATGCTCTCCCACCGATAGATCTGACACCTGGCCTGGTTAGTTGCCAAGTACCAAATCCAATATCACTTACCCTCTAGTTGGCCTATCTGCATATTATTGAAACCTTCCTGGACACACCTGACAAAAACTGTTCCATCCAATCTATTTGAACTAAGGAGGTTCAATCAAAGTTAAAGGAAAGTTAGTCACCCATGACAATAACCCTGTTACTTTTGCACCTTTCTAAAGTCTGCCTCCCAATCTACTCGTCCATGTCTCTGTTGCTATTGGGGGAATCTGTAGAAAACTCCCAATAAAGTGACTGCTCGTTTCCTGTTTCTGACTTCCACCCATACTGACTCAGTAAACAAACCCTCCTGAATGACCTCCCTTTCTGCGGCTGTGATACTATCCCTGATTAGCAATGCCACTCCCCCCACCTCTTTTACCTGCCTCCCTATTCCTTTTGAAACATCTAAACCCTGGAACATCCAACAACCATTCCTGCCCCTGTGATATTCAAGTCTCCATACTGGCCGCTACATCATAGCTCCAAGTACTGATCCATGCTCTAAGTTTATCACCCTTATTCCTCGCACTTCTTGCATTAAAATAGACACACTTCAATCCATCACACTGACTGCAACTTTGCCATATCATCTGTCTATCCTTCCTCACAGGCTCTCTGCACGTTGTATCTGCTTGTTCACCAGCTACCCCATTCTCTGATCTGTAGTTCCGGTCCCCATCCCCCTGTCAAACTCGTTTAAACCCTCTCGAAGAGCTCTAGCAAACCTCCCATTCAGGATATTAGTAGTCCTCCAGTTCAGGTCCCACCTTCCCCAGAAGAATCCCAATGACCCACTTCAAGACTTTTCAATAAGTAAGTTAATATATTAATACAAGTTGTCATTTATATAAAGGTAGGCTCTGAGGGCAGGACTGAAATTCATCTTATTTGGAGGTGCTATTTTCACTGTCAGTATCATTTTTGCAATTGAAATGCAGGTCTGGAATGAACAGTAAGTGCATGACCTTTAGAATAATAGCAGCAACTTTGAGGGGAACAAATCCTGGATTACAGTGAATTTTTGCTGAAGTAAAAACTGCAATATGGGCAACCAGTAATGTCACAATAAAACCAAGAGAGAGACTAATATTTCAAGCCATCTGGTTCTCATTTTAGGACTATCAGAATTGATGAGATCGAAATACAAGTCTGATTTCAAGCTCCAAATATTCGATGAGCATTGTCATTCACTTACATTTCCCTTAATGAATGATTTATGTTTCCTTGCTATGAGGCAGAAAAGATTAATTTAAAGCTATAAAAAAGCGTGCTCACTAATAGAATAGGAACTGCAGTTTCGGTGTGCAGATAAGGTTGGTATTCTTCAAAACCTGCATTAGCACAATGGAGTGGTTTCAGTATTACCAGTAGACTTGCATAATAAATATTTGTTCTGGATTGTAGAAATCAGGTCTCCTGTCTTTGTGAAATAAATATGCAGCATGCCATCTACATGTGCTAAGTTGATTAATGAGGTAATTTTATTAATTGTGACTGTTGATCAATGTAGTAACAGTATCATATTGGTAAAAGAGCAGAGATTTCTGCCAACAATAAGCATTATTGGCATTTCAGAAAAGGTTTATGTCTATTATTAATGTGGATTCATGGTACATAGTTGCAAAGATGCCTTGAAACTTCTCCTGTATATTGCTTTAGGTGGAGCTAAGCTACAAGCAATGCTTATCGCTTGTTTGCTCTGTAGTTTGTACAAAACTAGCTAATGGCCTCAGGTAGGACAATGGCCTCAGTTGCACTAAACTACACAAGCTAAACCAGATTTCTACTCTTGATCATTACTGTTCAATATTCTGAGTTGTCAAGTCAACATGGCAAACAAGCGAAAATAAGATCAAACTTGCATTGGCGAATTAGCCATCACTCATACTTTGATAGATGCAGAATGGTCACTTATGTGAGGTGCAACATTGAAGCCAGTGATCACTGAGCTGCACCTAATGTGAGCTTTAAAACAAGGAGGAGAAAGTAGGCAAAACACTCTTGAGCATTTCTCAGATGATCTAAGATTGTCCTTCTTAGAGATTGATAACTCTTTGTCCTCCCTAATACATGTAATGAATAAAAAGATTTTGTTTCAAAAATCCTGTGAGAGAAATGTATACTTGCTCTGGGAGTGTGATGGTAATTGTCTGGCTGCTGCCTTCAATCTGAAGATTTTATTCATAAAGTGACAAGCACAGATTAGTTGCAAAATGAAAACTGGCAAAGGACGCTTTGGGAGGTAAAGACGACTGAACAGTTTGGATTTCACTTGTCCCTTAAGCCCTTTGATATTATTTCTTTGATGTTTCCTCTGGTTTAAAAAAAATCAATGCCTGATGCAACAATTTTGTTGTATGATGTCAGCAATTTCTTTTATTAAATTTTAAGGTTATTGAGCATTCTGGCAAATTTAACATTAAGCCCTTCTTAAAGGACTTTGAAAAGATAGTGATGAGTCATTTTTTAGAATTACTGCAATGCATCGTGATTCAATGGAAAAATCTGATTTACAGAGGTGAAATAGAGTGACTGGTGTTCAAGACAGCACAGAGTCATAGAGCTGTACAGCATGGAAACAGACCCTTCAGTCAAACTCGTCCATGCCGACCAGATATCCTAACCTAATCTAGTCCCATTTGCCAGCACTTGGCCCATATCCCGCTAAACCCTTTCTATTTATATACACATCTAGATGGATCTTACATGTTGTAATTGTACCAGCCTCCACCACTTCCTCTGGCAGTTCATTCCACACATGCACTACCCTCTGCATGAAAAAGTTGCCCCTCGGGTCCTTTTTAAATTTTTCCCCTCTCACCCTAAACCTATGCCTTGTTGATCAAATATGACAACAAGGACCCCTAGTAATACTTAGGTCAGTGTGAATTGGGGAAAGCTCTCCATTGATTGGAACCATACCTGATGCAGAGAGGAAGGTTATGATTGTTAGAAATCAATTAACTCAGCTCCGGGACTCAGCTCAGTGCTGGAGATCCTTACAGTATTGTTTTTTCTAATCAACCTGCTCAGAGATATTATGACATCTCTAGGGCAGGTGGGACTTGAACCTCTTAACTTAGAGGTCAGGTAAGTGCCACAGCACCACAAGAGCCCTTTCGTTCCTCAGGGTAGTGTCCTAGGCTAAATTACCTTCAACGGCTTCATCAATGATCCTCGTTCCATCATAAGGTCAGAGGTGGAGACTCCTCAGATTCTGAAGTAGTCCATATCCAAATGCAACAACATCTGGACAACATCCAGCCTGAGGCTAATAAGTGGCAAATAACATTTGTGCCATATCAATGCCAGGAGGTGGGACTAGATTGGGTTGGGATATCTGGTCGGCATGGATGGGTTGGACTGAAGGGTCTGTTTCCATGCTGTAAATCTCTATGACTCTATGACTCTAAGAGATGGTCATTGCCCCTTGACATTCAACAGCATTACTGTCACTGAATCCCTCACTATCAACTCCTGGGGTTACCATTAACGAGATCTGAACTATATCAGCAAAATATACACTGTGGCTACAAAAGCAGGTCAGAGGCTAGGAACTCTATAGCGGATAACTCACCACCTGTTTCCCCAATAGCTGTCTACTATCAAAAAGGCTCAAGTCAGAAGTCTGATAGAATATTCTCCACTTGCCTGGATAAGTGCAGCTCCAGTAACTCTCAAGAAGCTTGACATCATCTGCAAAGCATCAGTATTGGCACTACATTGACTGTCTTCATTCATTGTCTTCACCACTGATGCACAGTGACAGCAATGTACACCATCTACAAGACACCCTACAGTGACTCACCAAAGCTCCAGTAATAGCACATTCCCAACCCACAACTTCCAGCACCTAAAACATGGTGTATGGGACTGCCACCATCTGCAAGTTCTCCTCCAAGCACACACCCTTCTCATTTAAAACTATGTTGAATTTCTCTTACTGTTACGAGGTCAAAATCCTGGGACTCATTCCTAACATCACTGTAGGTGTCCTTATACCTGAAACAATGCAGCAGTTCAAGAGACACTTCACTGCCACAGTGCTGTTAAGAAAATGTTGTTTTTGATCCCACAATGTAGATAGATAGTGTGTGGTTTGAAGAATAACTCACAGATGGTGATGTTCCCATACATCTTGATAGTGGAGGTCATGGGTTTGGAAAGTACTGCTGAAGGTGAGTTACTGGGTACTTCTCATAAAAATATATATATTACACACTGCTACCTACCACTGTGCACCTGTTGTGGAACCAGTGAATATTTAAGTTGATGGAGGGGTTAATGACCAAGCAGATTACTTCTTCGTGATAATGTTAAGTCTCAAGTGTCAGGAAAGTGAAGAGTGTTTCTTCACAGTCTTGATTTGTGCTTGATAAATGATGAACAGACATTGCAGAAACAGGAAATGGGATTCTCACCTTAGAAGTCATAACTTCTGATCTGTTTGAGTTCAGTTTCTGAGACACTGTTGATCATGGGGTTCCTCTTTCGGTGGGGATGGTCATTGGTTGCCTGTTGCATGGCACAAAGTTTGCTTAACTCTTATCAATATGCCTAACTGTGAATGATGTCAGGGTCTTGCTGCATTTCAGCACAAACTTCTTCAGTGTCTGAAGCTTACAAATATTCAATTGAATTTAGCTCCCACCAACTGCAGTGGTAGATTTGAATCAGTTTGGATCTGTGGATTACTCATCCTATGGTGTTATTCCTGTACCATTGTCTTCTCTCAAAAAGTTTGATCATGTGGTGTTAAAGAGTGCCCTCTGGTGTTTGTTCAGTTCAGCTAGTTTTTATGTCATTTATTATCGGAAATTAATCTTCTTACTGATTTTAGTTGATATTTTAAAATGGCAATGATAACCAGAGATCTACTTCATGGGTAATTGAATTGTTACTTGTAAAATTAAAAATTGTTTAGCACTATTGCTTGCTGTACTACAAAGAAGATATTATAGAAAGTAATAAAATATCAGGACCAACCAGAATAATTGAAAGGATGAGAAAATTAACCTATAATGAGCAATTCCTGCCCTTGAGAGCTGCCACCAATCTGATTAGCCCTCAGCAAAATGATCCTATTAGCATTAAAACAAGTAATGGCCATGCTGGGACTGCAGGGAAATACTGGAGAAAAGACAATTTGGATACTGGACTAAGGTAAATCAAGTGAGATAACTAGGCACATGGCATTTTGGCGCCCAGGGAGGATGAGGGAAAGCAACTACAAGTTGGGAATGCATCTTGAGTTACCTCCAATGGACACAAGCCATCCCTAAAACAGGTACCTACTTCGCCCCTTGAAGTTGTGAAAACATAGGCTGGCATTTTTCATTTCATCTTCTGACACCCAACATATAATGATGGTGCACATCTTAGCAGGCCTTTAATTAGCTGGCTAGCTGGGTTTTCCCATCCAGATTATAATGTGATACAGATTATAGCTGAGCAGAAAGACAGCTGGCTAGCCACCCATTCTGTTTGACATGTCCCCACCTGCAAATATGCCAGCAGAGTGGCTGTAACTTTCCCTCATTATTTCACTGAGTGAGTGGTCAATCAGAATCCTTGGAAAAATGATGCAAGCAACTAGTGTTGAGTTAAAGAAATGCAAATCATTTAGATTTGTTTAATAAAATTATATTTTGATGTACAGTCAGTTCTGATATAACGCAACATAGGTAGTTCTTCTATAACACAATGTTTGCATTCTTGTGTAAACCTGCATTATAGAAAACTTAAGTTTTAGAACAGTACTTGAAGAGTTGGTAATATAATAAAGTTACAGCCAAACACATTTTAAAAGTTTGTGTTTTAGAAGCAATGTCCCCAATTTGTCAATCACGTTATAGCGAATTTGTGTTAACAAAATGTGTGTTATAGTAGAATGACCTGTAGTTCCATTCTTATGCAATCTCCCATTATAAGAAAATCGTGCAATAGCCATGCCATTTAAACTAGTGGGGCCAGAATCACATTATAGCTGGTACAGGTAAGGAAAGTTTGTGTTCTACAAATTATGGTGTAAATTCTTCAATCGCAGTAAAACCAATTTGAGTTGGAGAAACGCTCATTATAGCAGAACCGACTGTGTAGTCATTTGAGACATGACATCTGTTATGTATAACATGCTTAGAAATAATAGATTATTTTTGACCTATTCATTCTAAAGGCTTTCCAGTACCAGAGATGTTTCTTGCTTGATGTCTGTTATAGACTAATTGATAGAAATTGTTTCCATTGATTAGAGTCATAGAGATGTACAGCATGGAATCAGACCCTTCAGTCCTACTCGTCCATGCCGACCAGATATCCCAAGTCAATCTAGTCCCACCTGCCAGCACCCGGCCCATATTCCTCCAAACCCTTCCTATTCATATACCCATCCAAATGCCTCTTAATGTTGCAATTGTACCAGCCTCCACCACTTTCTCTGGCAGCTCATTCCATACACGTACCACCCTCTGCGGAAAAAGTTGCCCCTTAGGTCTCTTTTATATCTTTCCCCTCTCACCCTAAACCTATTCCCTCTAGTTCTGGACTCCCCGACCCCAGGGAAAAGACTTTGCTTATTTATACTATCCATGCCCCTCAAAATTTTGTAAACCTCTATAAGGTCACCCTTCAGCCTCTGACACTCCAGGAAAAACAGCCCCAGCCTGTTAAGCCTCTCCCTATAGCTCAAATCCTCCAACCCTGGCAACCTCCTTGTAAATCTTTACTGAACCCTTTCAACTTTCACAACATCTTTCTGATAGGAAGGAGACCGACTTGAACGCAATATTCCAACAGTGGCCAAACCAATGTCCTGTACAGCCGCAACATGACCTCCCAACTCCTGTACTCAATACTCTGACCAAACGCCTTCTTCACTATCCAATCTACCTGCGACTCCACTTTCAAGGAGCTATGAACCTGCACTTCAAGGTCTCTTTGCTCAGCAACACTCTCTAGGACTTTACCATTAAGTGTATACGTCCTGCTAAGATTTGCTTTCCCAAAATGCAGCACGTCGCATTTATCTGAATTAAACTCCATCTACCACTTCTCAGCCCATTGGCCCATCTGGTCAAGATGCTGTTGTAATCTGATGTAACCCTCTTTGCTGTCCACTACACTTCCAATTTTGGTGTCATCAGTGAACTTACTAACTGTACCTCTTATGCTCGCAATAAAATCATTTATGTAAATGACAAAAAGTAGAGGACCCAGCACCGATCCTTGTGGCACTCCACTGGTCACAGGCCTCCAGTCTGAAAAACAACCCTCCACCACCACTATCTGTCTACTATCTTTGAGCCAGTTCTGTATCAAAATAGCTAGTTCTCCCTGTATTCCATGAGATCTAACCTTGCTAATCAGTCTCCCATGGGGAACCTTGTCGAACGCCTTACTGAAGTTCAAAGAGATCACATCAACTGCTCTGCC